>NW_020861619.1:0-38420 GCF_003713205.1 Coffea eugenioides
AATTAAGAATGAATAGTATTTATATGAATGTAAGGGCCCTAGAGGTTTAGTGCACTAGTGCAACAAACGTAAGAGAAATCGGATACAAAACGCGCGCGTAGGGTACTAGTTAAAAATTGATTTGACGTATCAAAGGATTTGACGTCAAGCGTCTTTTGTACGCAAAGGCTACAGAGCCGAAATTCATTTCCTTTTCTCTGCTACAATGGCCGGCTAGACTGCAGCAAAGGAACAACCAAAGTCACCATTTCTTTTCTTCTAAAACTCAACCAAATTCCTACCAAAACTTCCATAGATTCTCACCAAACTTCACATTCGTTTAGCTTTTCACTTGGACAACAACTTAGGCTGGAAAAGGGAGGAGTTTCACGACTGTCTTCAGGCTTCATAGGGACCGAAATTTTCTGATTTGAACAGCCATCAAAGTAGGTAGCCATCTAACTTCTTAAACTTGTTTATGGAGTTTGATTTACGCATTTGAGTTGGAATCTTTACTTTAGTAGCTTGTATTGTTGGAAAAAGTGGGCTCTATGAATTCCCACTCTTGGGTTGTTGCTGATTCTGTGCTTGATGAAGTTTATGATGACGGATTAGTGTTTAAGTTAGTGTTTCGTTGAAGAAAAACTGCAGGAAACTCACGTAGAGAGCAAGGGCCAAACTTGACCATTTTGCCCCTGCTCTGTTCGGTCATTTTATTGCAGAAATTGAGGATTTAATGGCTTGATTGTGTAGTTTACATGTTGTAGAAGTTGTGTACAAAATTTCGTTGAAAAATATTGAGTTTTGGTTGCTCAAACGAATTTATTTCAAAAACTAGTAAACTGGAAAACGGTTTCGCCGTAATCCAGACCAGTGGTTGTATTTCATCCATAACTCCGTACTCCGACGTCGAAATCAGGTGCCGTTAGCGGCATTTGAAACTAGACGTTTCCATGTTTTTATCGGTGTATAATGCACGTCCTGGTTTTATGTGTGTGAGCCACACCATTCATCTGAAGTCGGCTGTCCTGTTTCTCCGTTCTGCCGAAATGATTTGATAATGCTGCAACTTGAGCCTTGATTTTGAACCAGTTGCATGCTGAAACTTGAAACGATTTCTTCTGCGAAGTTGTAGCCCTATGAATTTATTTTCTAACACTATCAACCATTCCCAATTCCGAGTTAAATTGAGAGAGTTATGATCAAAATACGGCGACTGCTCGTTTTGAAAATCTTAGATTTGGACAGATTGCCTTAAGAATTTTTCCAAATTTTGGTTGATTGAATGACCCCCCTCCCGAGGGTATTTTTTCGTGAAATTTGATAGAGAGATAACCTTCATATGGAAGTATTATACTGCAAAATTTGGTGTCAATCCAAGTCCGTTTCGGCACTTAACTAAAGGTCCAAAGTTGGAACCAAATCTGGAAATTTTGTAACAGTCTTGAATTTTTCCCAACTTTGAGCTACTATATCTTGGTGTTCGAAACTCCGATTCTTGATCCGTTTGTTCTGACCTAAACCTTACTTGTACCTCTAATTGATCTATAAATTTCAAGGGCTGGTTTACAACGAGTGAATTCTGCCGAATTTTCAAAGTTAGCGAAAAACCAATCCCGGCTCAATCCTGGGTGATTTGGAACAGCAACTTTAGGCTCATTTTTGAGCACTTTCCACTTCGATTCATGGAAAAATGTCTTCTAGGAACTTGCAGTACTTTCTAAGAGGTTTTCAACGGTATAAAGTTTTCCAATTTTCGACTTATGCCGAGTGAGTTACGATTTTTCAAAGATTCATAACAAAACTAAAAATTTTCCAACTTTCAAGGAAATAGAGTTTTTCAAGAACTCTTTATTCTTTTGCTATTATCTAAACGTTTTATCCCCGATTTCCTAGATAAAGACTTAAATATTTTTGAATGTTATTAAACCTCTCTCGAACCTCGATTTACGAGTAATTGAGGTTCATTTTCACGGAATTTCCTAGAGTAATACTAGTGAACGAATTATTCCTCGATATTTGGGATATGGGTGATAATTCACTATTATTTGCTCAGGCACGCACGAGGACCTCCAAGAGGACCCTACTGTGGAAGTTTGAACTCTTCCTCCAATTTACTTGCTTGCATAACTTGGTGAGTGTCAAGTGTATGCCTATTTGAACCCTAAAGTCTTGATTCATGCTTGATTCACCTGATTTCATGCTTAGCTTAACTGATTTTGACAAAATGGAGTCGAGTGTGTACTTGATCGCACTCGTTCTCATTTGAAACGAATGACTCATGCTTAACATGATTTGCTTGGTTTACATGACTTGAAATGTCTGCTTAAACCTATCAAATGCTTGAATACATGAAATGGTATGCTATGATTGCATACGTCGATGGAGTGAATCTCCTCGACATTTACATGACAAATGGGGGACGCCCAAACTCATAGGCCGACCTTGGAACTCGAGCCGGCATGGGCTTGGTCGGGAACCTCGGTGAGCCATGAGACTTAAATGATAAGCTTGATCTATTGAGAGATCTCGCTTGGCATACTCGTATAGTATCGCCTTATAAATGTAGTGCGGGCCCGAAGTGGTGTATGGTGGACGGATGGGAAGTAAGTGGTGAACTACGGATATGAAAATATCAATCCGGTTGACGGAGAGTCATCACGGAAAGATATATAAACGGTGTCGGCAAATGTGGAACTTAGCTCCTGAGAGCTTCTATATCCTTGAATTGTTTCTGGTTACAGTTTATTGGTGTTATTAATTACTTGCAAGATAATACCTGAATTGTTATTGGGCTTGTTATCTGAACTATGTGGTTGCATGTGTGTTCTTGGCCTCACGAGCGTTTTGCTCACCCTGTAGATTTGTTTTCCTTAACAGGATTGAACTTGGCGAGGTATTGAAGAAACCTTCCTGATACGTTTTGTTTAGGGTTTCTATTACTTTTGACTATGTTTTGGCTTTTGGATTGTATTTTGGAATCCGAATGTAACTCTTGGGGCATGATGTATATTTGGAATTTATAATGGTTGTTGAACACCCGATGTGCGGGTTGGATAACGGATGACTTTTATTAAATTTGAACGCTTCCGCATCTCTTGTATCTAAGTTATTAACCGTTTTGTGTGGTCCGGTAATAAGTTTGAATGGAATTGCTTGAGTCCTGGCGAGAGCTAGGCAGGCGTCCCGCGGATACCCTTTGGTTCGCCTTAGGGAGAAGTGGGGGCGTCACAGTTGGTATCAGAGCATAGGCTTTAGATCTTATAGTGTATCCTAGGCTTAAAATTTAGGATGCCTGACTGTGGGATTAATTTGAATATTATGTGAACTAGAGGGTCTATTGTATCCTACGGGTTAAAGAAATTGGTTACTTGAGAGTTTCTTACTTGGGACTTGTAGAAATAAAAATTGAGGAATTAGCTGATGTTATATTGAAGGAAAATATGGGATGAGAGATTAGTAGTGAAAGATTGGACGAATTTGAATTATTGTTATACTTGTAAGTGTGGAAAGAAGTGAGACAATTATTAGTGCTGGATAAAGCAGATAAGAGACCGAGATTTGATGGTCAAACTCCATGTATCGTGATTGTGAACCCAGATGAAAGAGTTTCAAAGGTATAAAATGCATTTTCCTGCTCATTTACCTCCTAGAGAAATTATGCTTTGAAATTCTAAAGGAAAAATGGGGATGTACTAGTTTTATTTTCAAACGATAATTGGAAATAATATATATATGCTTTAAGTATGTGTAATTCTTCGATTTTGGTAAATATGTGAATTTTACTTGAATTTCAATTTAAAATCTATGAATAACTGATGAGTTTGTTGAAATTTTGTATGTGATGGGCTGATACAAGGTTAAAATTTTCTAAACTAGATTTTCCCCCTTGATTGTATACTGGTGTATTCTCACACTTGAATTCATCTATGCTTTACAAAAAAAATAAATAAATAAATAATAAAAATATCTTGAATTTTCGGAAGAACGGCGAACTTATGTTTTTATAATAAAAATCTTGAACTTGATAAGATTTTTGTTACTTTAAATACTCTTCTTATCTTTTAAAATTCTTGGTTTTCAAGAAGGGTGAGCCTATCTTTAGGTGTACAGATTGAGGGAACTTTGAGATATAGAGTAACCGCATTCAAGAACACACAGTTAGTGTGAATTGACTTGGTTTCCATTTGACACGTAAGTTAGCAAGTTGTACTTATTTCTTGGGTTTGAACTTGGAGCTTGAGACTTTAACTATAAAACCCTAAGACTAGTTATTCTTGGAGATGATGGTGCTCTGGTTGGTGGCTTGCTTATTAAAGATTTTGAACTTCGAATGGATAACCTTTGGTTTCCGCTTGTGTTATGGTTTGATTGGATCTAATTTCGTAAAGGCGTGTGATCTGATTGAAATTAGTGATATTCGGACCCATTGGTTTAATTAAGGACTTAGGAAGGGTGGTGCACGCCGTGAGACCTTTTGTATCCCGCTTGCATATACTTCTACATTTTGTGACCCTTAATTGCCTATATACAGTATTTGACATATTGGGCTTGTTTTGTGACTTCTTAACTCGTACTATAACCTTCGATACATGTAAAGAATCATGTCTTGATTCTAAATATTTTTGTAACTTGTATATGCATTAAGTTCTTTTATGATTAATTATTCCTTTTCTTGCGCTTATAGACTCCTATTAAGTATGGTAGCAGGAATAGGAAAAAGGGGTCGTGGCCGAGGACTTAGACAACCCTGTACTCGTGAGAAAAATTGATGGATAGTCTTATATAATTTAATGAGATTCTAGTACTGAATATGAATCGAGAAAAAAACCAGAAGATTAGATCTACCAGTGTATAATGGATTAACCTAGTTGGGAACTTGTGAGATTTTCCTGTGTGAAATTTTAATAACTGCTTTATACGTATATTATGATTGGTCCTGTGGCCATATTTCAACTTTTGTGAAAGTTTGAACTCCAAAAGTATTTCGTGGGTTGGTGAGATGACCTGAACTCATTACCAATTTGTTCTACTTGAACAAAAGCACTTTCAATTTTACTTGACTAATACTATACCCAGATTCACTTGTTTTACTTTTCACAAAATTTATATATATATATATATATATATATATATATATATGTATATGTATACACATTACACATTTTGAACTCGTTTGAAACTCGAAATCAGATAGAGTTCAAGTTCGAATCTTTCTTAGGAACATGAATGCCTATTTGTTATGAATCAGATATTAGAAATGATTGGATTTTATGTACCAGTAGAGTTAACTCTTGGTTGGATAAAAGGGTGGTAAAGGTATTGGATCACAGGTTATGCGAATATGAACCTACATGTTTACCTATCTTTCTTAAAGGCATTTTCTAAAATATACGCCTTACTCGAACATAGATTTAACTCGAAACTTTGAGGAAAAGTGTTGGAACACCCTCCATGTATATGTTATGATTATTATGTATATGTTTTAAAAATCATGCATTAAGTTGCATGATTAATATTCTTAAATCTATTTGAGAGATTTTAAATATGTATTGATGATTGTGGTTAAACATTATTTGAAATCTCTTACTAAGAAAATTTAGTTTTGGGTCCTGAAGAAAAATTTGTATCTTTAACTCTAATTTTGAAAATTTTGAATCGCATTTTGCCACAGATACATTCAAAATACATCAAAAGTCTTGACCTTATCTTGTAAGTCATGATTGGTTTGATTTAGACAAAATTTTGAGGAAAGGGATTTTGGTCCTGCTAGTGCGTAACAGTTTTTTTTTTAGGATTTGGAACTTGTTTCATATGGCGTGTAATTTATGGTTTCACTACACACAGGAGTAAAACCTTAGAATGGAAGTACATATCATTATATCAAGAGGTATTACTTTAGTCGTGTGTGTGGATTTTCTTAAGTACCATTCGAGGAGAGGGAAGATTAAATATACCTGGATGACTTAGATGCGTGAGAATTTACAGGTTGTGGATAGTTGAGTTTCAAATTCTGATTTGCTACTTATTTAGATGCTTGAGCTGTTGATAGGCTAACAGTCAGGATTAAGAAAATAGATGAATGAAAAGTTTGGAAGAGATGCGTATAGAAATAGAAATTCTTCACAAGGAGTTGGAATTCCAAACTAAATTGGCTGAATTCTGGAAAAAAAAAATCGAGAACTTAGGGTTGATGATGGGATCCAATGTTTAATCGCCAATTTGAGATATTAAAAGTTGTGAGATTTGGGTGAGTGAAAGGAAATATTTGATGGCTTGAATGAGCCTAACGATTAGGGACCGGATGTTATATTTGGAATGGACGCTTGAGGCTATATATACATAGATTATTGAGATTTGAACGATGAGACTATTAAGAACAAATACTCCATAGCCTCACATAAACGAGAATTATAATCAAGGGTCAAGAGCAGCGAATAAGAGATTTAAAGTAGAGTTACTACCAACCGGGAATCCTAGAAACTGATGTGCTTAACCACTTCCAATTCAAGATGGGGATGCTTGAATTTTCAGTTATGCCAATTGGGTTGACTAATGTATTAGCAGCAATTATTGCATTAATGCATCAAGGTTTTAAATCGTAATAGGATTAATCTATGATGGCATTTATTGATGATGTATTGATATACCCTAAAGTTTGAGAAGATCATGAAAAAAATACCTGATGGTAGTTTTACAAACCCCGAGAGAACGCTAACTTTTGTTAAGTCCAATAAATGTGAGTTCAATGGGAAGAAATAGCCTTTCTAAGTTATATAATATCTAAGGAAGAAATTGTTGTTAACTCAGCTTAAGTGGAAGCTGTTTAAGAGGAAATGACTAGAAAATCCTACCGAAATTTGGAGTTCTTAGAGGTAGTCGAATATTTCCTTGGTTTGATCAGGGGCTTCTAAGGATACGAGACTTGGCAAGTTATTTGAGATTCTAAATGTGAGGAAGAATTTGAAGGTGAAAATCGTTTAATCAGTGCACTTGTGTTGGCTTTACCGAGCGGATGAGGTGATTTTGTGATTTATACAGATGGTTCAAAGGATGGGTTAGAATATATATTAATAATATATGATGAGGTAATTGTATATGCCTTCTGAAAGTTAAAATTTCCCGGAAGAAAGTAATCAACTCATGATTTGGAGTGAGTTGGAAAATGTAAGTCAATGATTGATCTGATAGGCTTAACCATGAAGGAAATGATATTGTTCTAAATATGAATTTCGAGGACGAAATTCCTTTCAAGAAGGGGAGGATGTGAGGACCCGAAAATTTTCTTATTTTTTTTTATAGAATATTACTGGAATATTTAAATGATTATTCACTCATTTTTTTCGAATTATTTATTTCGACCATTTTAAATCCATTTATATGGAATGACACCTCTGTATATTTTTAAAGCGTTTTGTTGAAAAATTCGCTTTTCGAAAATTTGTTTAGTCCGGAATGACGGGTACACGTTTTTCTAGGCTATACTTGAATCGGGAGTGTATTAATATTGGAGAATTAAGAACGATCAATAATAGATTAAGAAAGGTTAATGGAGGAATTTATACTCAATTCACGTGAGTACTCGTAAAATTCCATTATTTTAAAATCCCTAATTTTGGCTAAAATAATTATTTATTTGGATTTTTGCCACGAATAATATTTTCTAGCCTATTAGACCTAAGTACATTGTTTTATAGCTTCGTTATATTTTTTTAAAGTGTCTCGTTTCAAAAATTATTTTCTTATAAGCTTGTTTAGTGAAAAGGTGAAAACGTGTCCAAACACTTTAGCCAATTGGGATTACAATAAGCTAAAAATTTAAGACCTATACAATGGACCTAAAATAGACAATTTTAGATTTAAACACACAAGTAATAACTAGTGGTACGATCGTTATAAGAATTTTTCAAAGGTTTTAATTTTTATTACGCCTAAATTAGAAATACGTGTTTTCACGTGCGCGCTTAATTGAGGGACTTTGGACCATTATTTTGGGACAATTAAGAATGAATAGTATTTATATGAATGTAAGGGCCCTAGAGGTTTAGTGCACTAGTGCAACAAACGTAAGAGAAATCGGATACAAAACGCGCGCGTAGGGTACTAGTTAAAAATTGATTTGACGTATCAAAGGATTTGACGTCAAGCGTCTTTTGTACGCAAAGGCTACAGAGCCGAAATTCATTTCCTTTTCTCTGCTACAATGGCCGGCTAGACTGCAGCAAAGGAACAACCAAAGTCACCATTTCTTTTCTTCTAAAACTCAACCAAATTCCTACCAAAACTTCCATAGATTCTCACCAAACTTCACATTCGTTTAGCTTTTCACTTGGACAACAACTTAGGCTGGAAAAGGGAGGAGTTTCACGACTGTCTTCAGGCTTCATAGGGACCGAAATTTTCTGATTTGAACAGCCATCAAAGTAGGTAGCCATCTAACTTCTTAAACTTGTTTATGGAGTTTGATTTACGCATTTGAGTTGGAATCTTTACTTTAGTAGCTTGTATTGTTGGAAAAAGTGGGCTCTATGAATTCCCACTCTTGGGTTGTTGCTGATTCTGTGCTTGATGAAGTTTATGATGACGGATTAGTGTTTAAGTTAGTGTTTCGTTGAAGAAAAACTGCAGGAAACTCACGTAGAGAGCAAGGGCCAAACTTGACCATTTTACCCCTGCTCTGTTCGGTCATTTTATTGCAGAAATTGAGGATTTAATGGCTTGATTGTGTAGTTTACATGTTGTAGAAGTTGTGTACAAAATTTCGTTGAAAAATATTGAGTTTTGGTTGCTCAAACGAATTTATTTCAAAAACTAGTAAACTGGAAAACGGTTTCGCCGTAATCCAGACCAGTGGTTGTATTTCATCCATAACTCCGTACTCCAACGTCGAAATCAGGTGCCGTTAGCGGCATTTGAAACTAGACGTTTCCATGTTTTTATCGGTGTATAATGCACGTCCTGGTTTTATGTGTGTGAGCCACACCATTCATCTGAAGTCGGCTGTCCTGTTTCTCCGTTCTGCCGAAATGATTTGATAATGCTGCAACTTGAGCCTTGATTTTGAACCAGTTGCATGCTGAAACTTGAAACGATTTCTTCTGCGAAGTTGTAGCCCTATGAATTTATTTTCTAACACTATCAACCATTCCCAATTCCGAGTTAAATTGAGAGAGTTATGATCAAAATACGGCGACTGCTCGTTTTGAAAATCTTAGATTTGGACAGATTGCCTTAAGAATTTTTCCAAACTTTGGTTGATTGAATGACCCCCCTCCCGAGGGTATTTTTCCGTGAAATTTGATAGAGAGATAACCTTCATATGGAAGTATTATACTGCAAACTTTGGTGTCAATCCAAGTCCGTTTCGGCACTTAACTAAAGGTCCAAAGTTGGAACCAAATCTGGAAATTTTGTAACAGTCTTGAATTTTTCCCAACTTTGAGCTACTATATCTTGGTGTTCGAAACTCCGATTCTTGATCCGTTTGTTCTGACCTAAACCTTACTTGTACCTCTAATTGATCTATAAATTTCAAGGGCTGGTTTACAACGAGTGAATTCTGCCGAATTTTCAAAGTTAGCGAAAAACCAATCCCGGCTCAATCCTGGGTGATTTGGAACAGCAACTTTAGGCTCATTTTTGAGCACTTTCCACTTCGATTCATGGAAAAATGTCTTCTAGGAACTTGCAGTACTTTCTAAGAGGTTTTCAACGGTATAAAGTTTTCCAATTTTCGACTTATGCCGAGTGAGTTACGATTTTTCAAAGATTCATAACAAAACTAAAAATTTTCCAACTTTCAAGGAAATAGAGTTTTTCAAGAACTCTTTATTCTTTTGCTATTATCTAAACGTTTTATCCCCGATTTCCTAGATAAAGACTTAAATATTTTTGAATGTTATTAAACCTCTCTCGAACCTCGATTTACGAGTAATTGAGGTTCATTTTCACGGAATTTCCTAGAGTAATACTAGTGAACGAATTATTCCTCGATATTTGGGATATGGGTGATAATTCACTATTATTTGCTCAGGCACGCACGAGGACCTCCAAGAGGACCCTACTGTGGAAGTTTGAACTCTTCCTCCAATTTACTTGCTTGCATAACTTGGTGAGTGTCAAGTGTATGCCTATTTGAACCCTAAAGTCTTGATTCATGCTTGATTCACCTGATTTCATGCTTAGCTTAACTGATTTTGACAAAATGGAGTCGAGTGTGTACTTGATCGCACTCGTTCTCATTTGAAACGAATGACTCATGCTTAACATGATTTGCTTGGTTTACATGACTTGAAATGTCTGCTTAAACCTATCAAATGCTTGAATACATGAAATGGTATGCTATGATTGCATACGTCGATGGAGTGAATCTCCTCGACATTTACATGACAAATGGGGGACGCCCAAACTCATAGGCCGACCTTGGAACTCGAGCCGGCATGGGCTTGGTCGGGAACCTCGGTGAGCCATGAGACTTAAATGATAAGCTTGATCTATTGAGAGATCTCGCTTGGCATACTCGTATAGTATCGCCTTATAAATGTAGTGCGGGCCCGAAGTGGTGTATGGTGGACGGATGGGAAGTAAGTGGTGAACTACGGATATGAAAATATCAATCCGGTTGACGGAGAGTCATCACGGAAAGATATATAAACGGTGTCGGCAAATGTGGAACTTAGCTCCTGAGAGCTTCTATATCCTTGAATTGTTTCTGGTTACAGTTTATTGGTGTTATTAATTACTTGCAAGATAATACCTGAATTGTTATTGGGCTTGTTATCTGAACTATGTGGTTGCATGTGTGTTCTTGGCCTCACGAGCGTTTTGCTCACCCTGTAGATTTGTTTTCCTTAACAGGATTGAACTTGGCGAGGTATTGAAGAAACCTTCCTGATACGTTTTGTTTAGGGTTTCTATTACTTTTGACTATGTTTTGGCTTTTGGATTGTATTTTGGAATCCGAATGTAACTCTTGGGGCATGATGTATATTTGGAATTTATAATGGTTGTTGAACACCCGATGTGCGGGTTGGATAACGGATGACTTTTATTAAATTTGAACGCTTCCGCATCTCTTGTATCTAAGTTATTAACCGTTTTGTGTGGTCCGGTAATAAGTTTGAATGGAATTGCTTGAGTCCTGGCGAGAGCTAGGCAGGCGTCCCGCGGATACCCTTTGGTTCGCCTTAGGGAGAAGTGGGGGCGTCACAGTTGGTATCAGAGCATAGGCTTTAGATCTTATAGTGTATCCTAGGCTTAAAATTTAGGATGCCTGACTGTGGGATTAATTTGAATATTATGTGAACTAGAGGGTCTATTGTATCCTACGGGTTAAAGAAATTGGTTACTTGAGAGTTTCTTACTTGGGACTTGTAGAAATAAAAATTGAGGAATTAGCTGATGTTATATTGAAGGAAAATATGGGATGAGAGATTAGTAGTGAAAGATTGGACGAATTTGAATTATTGTTATACTTGTAAGTGTGGAAAGAAGTGAGACAATTATTAGTGCTGGATAAAGCAGATAAGAGACCGAGATTTGATGGTCAAACTCCATGTATCGTGATTGTGAACCCAGATGAAAGAGTTTCAAAGGTATAAAATGCATTTTCCTGCTCATTTACCTCCTAGAGAAATTATGCTTTGAAATTCTAAAGGAAAAATGGGGATGTACTAGTTTTATTTTCAAACGATAATTGGAAATAATATATATATGCTTTAAGTATGTGTAATTCTTCGATTTTGGTAAATATGTGAATTTTACTTGAATTTCAATTTAAAATCTATGAATAACTGATGAGTTTGTTGAAATTTTGTATGTGATGGGCTGATACAAGGTTAAAATTTTCTAAACTAGATTTTCCCCCTTGATTGTATACTGGTGTATTCTCACACTTGAATTCATCTATGCTTTACAAAAAAAATAAATAAATAAATAATAAAAATATCTTGAATTTTCGGAAGAACGGCGAACTTATGTTTTTATAATAAAAATCTTGAACTTGATAAGATTTTTGTTACTTTAAATACTCTTCTTATCTTTTAAAATTCTTGGTTTTCAAGAAGGGTGAGCCTATCTTTAGGTGTACAGATTGAGGGAACTTTGAGATATAGAGTAACCGCATTCAAGAACACACAGTTAGTGTGAATTGACTTGGTTTCCATTTGACACGTAAGTTAGCAAGTTGTACTTATTTCTTGGGTTTGAACTTGGAGCTTGAGACTTTAACTATAAAACCCTAAGACTAGTTATTCTTGGAGATGATGGTGCTCTGGTTGGTGGCTTGCTTATTAAAGATTTTGAACTTCGAATGGATAACCTTTGGTTTCCGCTTGTGTTATGGTTTGATTGGATCTAATTTCGTAAAGGCGTGTGATCTGATTGAAATTAGTGATATTCGGACCCATTGGTTTAATTAAGGACTTAGGAAGGGTGGTGCACGCCGTGAGACCTTTTGTATCCCGCTTGCATATACTTCTACATTTTGTGACCCTTAATTGCCTATATACAGTATTTGACATATTGGGCTTGTTTTGTGACTTCTTAACTCGTACTATAACCTTCGATACATGTAAAGAATCATGTCTTGATTCTAAATATTTTTGTAACTTGTATATGCATTAAGTTCTTTTATGATTAATTATTCCTTTTCTTGCGCTTATAGACTCCTATTAAGTATGGTAGCAGGAATAGGAAAAAGGGGTCGTGGCCGAGGACTTAGACAACCCTGTACTCGTGAGAAAAATTGATGGATAGTCTTATATAATTTAATGAGATTCTAGTACTGAATATGAATCGAGAAAAAAACCAGAAGATTAGATCTACCAGTGTATAATGGATTAACCTAGTTGGGAACTTGTGAGATTTTCCTGTGTGAAATTTTAATAACTGCTTTATACGTATATTATGATTGGTCCTGTGGCCATATTTCAACTTTTGTGAAAGTTTGAACTCCAAAAGTATTTCGTGGGTTGGTGAGATGACCTGAACTCATTACCAATTTGTTCTACTTGAACAAAAGCACTTTCAATTTTACTTGACTAATACTATACCCAGATTCACTTGTTTTACTTTTCACAAAATTTATATATATATATATATATATATATATATATATATGTATATGTATACACATTACACATTTTGAACTCGTTTGAAACTCGAAATCAGATAGAGTTCAAGTTCGAATCTTTCTTAGGAACATGAATGCCTATTTGTTATGAATCAGATATTAGAAATGATTGGATTTTATGTACCAGTAGAGTTAACTCTTGGTTGGATAAAAGGGTGGTAAAGGTATTGGATCACAGGTTATGCGAATATGAACCTACATGTTTACCTATCTTTCTTAAAGGCATTTTCTAAAATATACGCCTTACTCGAACATAGATTTAACTCGAAACTTTGAGGAAAAGTGTTGGAACACCCTCCATGTATATGTTATGATTATTATGTATATGTTTTAAAAATCATGCATTAAGTTGCATGATTAATATTCTTAAATCTATTTGAGAGATTTTAAATATGTATTGATGATTGTGGTTAAACATTATTTGAAATCTCTTACTAAGAAAATTTAGTTTTGGGTCCTGAAGAAAAATTTGTATCTTTAACTCTAATTTTGAAAATTTTGAATCGCATTTTGCCACAGATACATTCAAAATACATCAAAAGTCTTGACCTTATCTTGTAAGTCATGATTGGTTTGATTTAGACAAAATTTTGAGGAAAGGGATTTTGGTCCTGCTAGTGCGTAACAGTTTTTTTTTTAGGATTTGGAACTTGTTTCATATGGCGTGTAATTTATGGTTTCACTACACACAGGAGTAAAACCTTAGAATGGAAGTACATATCATTATATCAAGAGGTATTACTTTAGTCGTGTGTGTGGATTTTCTTAAGTACCATTCGAGGAGAGGGAAGATTAAATATACCTGGATGACTTAGATGCGTGAGAATTTACAGGTTGTGGATAGTTGAGTTTCAAATTCTGATTTGCTACTTATTTAGATGCTTGAGCTGTTGATAGGCTAACAGTCAGGATTAAGAAAATAGATGAATGAAAAGTTTGGAAGAGATGCGTATAGAAATAGAAATTCTTCACAAGGAGTTGGAATTCCAAACTAAATTGGCTGAATTCTGGAAAAAAAAAATCGAGAACTTAGGGTTGATGATGGGATCCAATGTTTAATCGCCAATTTGAGATATTAAAAGTTGTGAGATTTGGGTGAGTGAAAGGAAATATTTGATGGCTTGAATGAGCCTAACGATTAGGGACCGGATGTTATATTTGGAATGGACGCTTGAGGCTATATATACATAGATTATTGAGATTTGAACGATGAGACTATTAAGAACAAATACTCCATAGCCTCACATAAACGAGAATTATAATCAAGGGTCAAGAGCAGCGAATAAGAGATTTAAAGTAGAGTTACTACCAACCGGGAATCCTAGAAACTGATGTGCTTAACCACTTCCAATTCAAGATGGGGATGCTTGAATTTTCAGTTATGCCAATTGGGTTGACTAATGTATTAGCAGCAATTATTGCATTAATGCATCAAGGTTTTAAATCGTAATAGGATTAATCTATGATGGCATTTATTGATGATGTATTGATATACCCTAAAGTTTGAGAAGATCATGAAAAAAATACCTGATGGTAGTTTTACAAACCCCGAGAGAACGCTAACTTTTGTTAAGTCCAATAAATGTGAGTTCAATGGGAAGAAATAGCCTTTCTAAGTTATATAATATCTAAGGAAGAAATTGTTGTTAACTCAGCTTAAGTGGAAGCTGTTTAAGAGGAAATGACTAGAAAATCCTACCGAAATTTGGAGTTCTTAGAGGTAGTCGAATATTTCCTTGGTTTGATCAGGGGCTTCTAAGGATACGAGACTTGGCAAGTTATTTGAGATTCTAAATGTGAGGAAGAATTTGAAGGTGAAAATCGTTTAATCAGTGCACTTGTGTTGGCTTTACCGAGCGGATGAGGTGATTTTGTGATTTATACAGATGGTTCAAAGGATGGGTTAGAATATATATTAATAATATATGATGAGGTAATTGTATATGCCTTCTGAAAGTTAAAATTTCCCGGAAGAAAGTAATCAACTCATGATTTGGAGTGAGTTGGAAAATGTAAGTCAATGATTGATCTGATAGGCTTAACCATGAAGGAAATGATATTGTTCTAAATATGAATTTCGAGGACGAAATTCCTTTCAAGAAGGGGAGGATGTGAGGACCCGAAAATTTTCTTATTTTTTTTTATAGAATATTACTGGAATATTTAAATGATTATTCACTCATTTTTTTCGAATTATTTATTTCGACCATTTTAAATCCATTTATATGGAATGACACCTCTGTATATTTTTAAAGCGTTTTGTTGAAAAATTCGCTTTTCGAAAATTTGTTTAGTCCGGAATGACGGGTACACGTTTTTCTAGGCTATACTTGAATCGGGAGTGTATTAATATTGGAGAATTAAGAACGATCAATAATAGATTAAGAAAGGTTAATGGAGGAATTTATACTCAATTCACGTGAGTACTCGTAAAATTCCATTATTTTAAAATCCCTAATTTTGGCTAAAATAATTATTTATTTGGATTTTTGCCACGAATAATATTTTCTAGCCTATTAGACCTAAGTACATTGTTTTATAGCTTCGTTATATTTTTTTAAAGTGTCTCGTTTCAAAAATTATTTTCTTATAAGCTTGTTTAGTGAAAAGGTGAAAACGTGTCCAAACACTTTAGCCAATTGGGATTACAATAAGCTAAAAATTTAAGACCTATACAATGGACCTAAAATAGACAATTTTAGATTTAAACACACAAGTAATAACTAGTGGTACGATCGTTATAAGAATTTTTCAAAGGTTTTAATTTTTATTACGCCTAAATTAGAAATACGTGTTTTCACGTGCGCGCTTAATTGAGGGACTTTGGACCATTATTTTGGGACAATTAAGAATGAATAGTATTTATATGAATGTAAGGGCCCTAGAGGTTTAGTGCACTAGTGCAACAAACGTAAGAGAAATCGGATACAAAACGCGCGCGTAGGGTACTAGTTAAAAATTGATTTGACGTATCAAAGGATTTGACGTCAAGCGTCTTTTGTACGCAAAGGCTACAGAGCCGAAATTCATTTCCTTTTCTCTGCTACAATGGCCGGCTAGACTGCAGCAAAGGAACAACCAAAGTCACCATTTCTTTTCTTCTAAAACTCAACCAAATTCCTACCAAAACTTCCATAGATTCTCACCAAACTTCACATTCGTTTAGCTTTTCACTTGGACAACAACTTAGGCTGGAAAAGGGAGGAGTTTCACGACTGTCTTCAGGCTTCATAGGGACCGAAATTTTCTGATTTGAACAGCCATCAAAGTAGGTAGCCATCTAACTTCTTAAACTTGTTTATGGAGTTTGATTTACGCATTTGAGTTGGAATCTTTACTTTAGTAGCTTGTATTGTTGGAAAAAGTGGGCTCTATGAATTCCCACTCTTGGGTTGTTGCTGATTCTGTGCTTGATGAAGTTTATGATGACGGATTAGTGTTTAAGTTAGTGTTTCGTTGAAGAAAAACTGCAGGAAACTCACGTAGAGAGCAAGGGCCAAACTTGACCATTTTACCCCTGCTCTGTTCGGTCATTTTATTGCAGAAATTGAGGATTTAATGGCTTGATTGTGTAGTTTACATGTTGTAGAAGTTGTGTACAAAATTTCGTTGAAAAATATTGAGTTTTGGTTGCTCAAACGAATTTATTTCAAAAACTAGTAAACTGGAAAACGGTTTCGCCGTAATCCAGACCAGTGGTTGTATTTCATCCATAACTCCGTACTCCAACGTCGAAATCAGGTGCCGTTAGCGGCATTTGAAACTAGACGTTTCCATGTTTTTATCGGTGTATAATGCACGTCCTGGTTTTATGTGTGTGAGCCACACCATTCATCTGAAGTCGGCTGTCCTGTTTCTCCGTTCTGCCGAAATGATTTGATAATGCTGCAACTTGAGCCTTGATTTTGAACCAGTTGCATGCTGAAACTTGAAACGATTTCTTCTGCGAAGTTGTAGCCCTATGAATTTATTTTCTAACACTATCAACCATTCCCAATTCCGAGTTAAATTGAGAGAGTTATGATCAAAATACGGCGACTGCTCGTTTTGAAAATCTTAGATTTGGACAGATTGCCTTAAGAATTTTTCCAAACTTTGGTTGATTGAATGACCCCCCTCCCGAGGGTATTTTTCCGTGAAATTTGATAGAGAGATAACCTTCATATGGAAGTATTATACTGCAAACTTTGGTGTCAATCCAAGTCCGTTTCGGCACTTAACTAAAGGTCCAAAGTTGGAACCAAATCTGGAAATTTTGTAACAGTCTTGAATTTTTCCCAACTTTGAGCTACTATATCTTGGTGTTCGAAACTCCGATTCTTGATCCGTTTGTTCTGACCTAAACCTTACTTGTACCTCTAATTGATCTATAAATTTCAAGGGCTGGTTTACAACGAGTGAATTCTGCCGAATTTTCAAAGTTAGCGAAAAACCAATCCCGGCTCAATCCTGGGTGATTTGGAACAGCAACTTTAGGCTCATTTTTGAGCACTTTCCACTTCGATTCATGGAAAAATGTCTTCTAGGAACTTGCAGTACTTTCTAAGAGGTTTTCAACGGTATAAAGTTTTCCAATTTTCGACTTATGCCGAGTGAGTTACGATTTTTCAAAGATTCATAACAAAACTAAAAATTTTCCAACTTTCAAGGAAATAGAGTTTTTCAAGAACTCTTTATTCTTTTGCTATTATCTAAACGTTTTATCCCCGATTTCCTAGATAAAGACTTAAATATTTTTGAATGTTATTAAACCTCTCTCGAACCTCGATTTACGAGTAATTGAGGTTCATTTTCACGGAATTTCCTAGAGTAATACTAGTGAACGAATTATTCCTCGATATTTGGGATATGGGTGATAATTCACTATTATTTGCTCAGGCACGCACGAGGACCTCCAAGAGGACCCTACTGTGGAAGTTTGAACTCTTCCTCCAATTTACTTGCTTGCATAACTTGGTGAGTGTCAAGTGTATGCCTATTTGAACCCTAAAGTCTTGATTCATGCTTGATTCACCTGATTTCATGCTTAGCTTAACTGATTTTGACAAAATGGAGTCGAGTGTGTACTTGATCGCACTCGTTCTCATTTGAAACGAATGACTCATGCTTAACATGATTTGCTTGGTTTACATGACTTGAAATGTCTGCTTAAACCTATCAAATGCTTGAATACATGAAATGGTATGCTATGATTGCATACGTCGATGGAGTGAATCTCCTCGACATTTACATGACAAATGGGGGACGCCCAAACTCATAGGCCGACCTTGGAACTCGAGCCGGCATGGGCTTGGTCGGGAACCTCGGTGAGCCATGAGACTTAAATGATAAGCTTGATCTATTGAGAGATCTCGCTTGGCATACTCGTATAGTATCGCCTTATAAATGTAGTGCGGGCCCGAAGTGGTGTATGGTGGACGGATGGGAAGTAAGTGGTGAACTACGGATATGAAAATATCAATCCGGTTGACGGAGAGTCATCACGGAAAGATATATAAACGGTGTCGGCAAATGTGGAACTTAGCTCCTGAGAGCTTCTATATCCTTGAATTGTTTCTGGTTACAGTTTATTGGTGTTATTAATTACTTGCAAGATAATACCTGAATTGTTATTGGGCTTGTTATCTGAACTATGTGGTTGCATGTGTGTTCTTGGCCTCACGAGCGTTTTGCTCACCCTGTAGATTTGTTTTCCTTAACAGGATTGAACTTGGCGAGGTATTGAAGAAACCTTCCTGATACGTTTTGTTTAGGGTTTCTATTACTTTTGACTATGTTTTGGCTTTTGGATTGTATTTTGGAATCCGAATGTAACTCTTGGGGCATGATGTATATTTGGAATTTATAATGGTTGTTGAACACCCGATGTGCGGGTTGGATAACGGATGACTTTTATTAAATTTGAACGCTTCCGCATCTCTTGTATCTAAGTTATTAACCGTTTTGTGTGGTCCGGTAATAAGTTTGAATGGAATTGCTTGAGTCCTGGCGAGAGCTAGGCAGGCGTCCCGCGGATACCCTTTGGTTCGCCTTAGGGAGAAGTGGGGGCGTCACAGTTGGTATCAGAGCATAGGCTTTAGATCTTATAGTGTATCCTAGGCTTAAAATTTAGGATGCCTGACTGTGGGATTAATTTGAATATTATGTGAACTAGAGGGTCTATTGTATCCTACGGGTTAAAGAAATTGGTTACTTGAGAGTTTCTTACTTGGGACTTGTAGAAATAAAAATTGAGGAATTAGCTGATGTTATATTGAAGGAAAATATGGGATGAGAGATTAGTAGTGAAAGATTGGACGAATTTGAATTATTGTTATACTTGTAAGTGTGGAAAGAAGTGAGACAATTATTAGTGCTGGATAAAGCAGATAAGAGACCGAGATTTGATGGTCAAACTCCATGTATCGTGATTGTGAACCCAGATGAAAGAGTTTCAAAGGTATAAAATGCATTTTCCTGCTCATTTACCTCCTAGAGAAATTATGCTTTGAAATTCTAAAGGAAAAATGGGGATGTACTAGTTTTATTTTCAAACGATAATTGGAAATAATATATATATGCTTTAAGTATGTGTAATTCTTCGATTTTGGTAAATATGTGAATTTTACTTGAATTTCAATTTAAAATCTATGAATAACTGATGAGTTTGTTGAAATTTTGTATGTGATGGGCTGATACAAGGTTAAAATTTTCTAAACTAGATTTTCCCCCTTGATTGTATACTGGTGTATTCTCACACTTGAATTCATCTATGCTTTACAAAAAAAATAAATAAATAAATAATAAAAATATCTTGAATTTTCGGAAGAACGGCGAACTTATGTTTTTATAATAAAAATCTTGAACTTGATAAGATTTTTGTTACTTTAAATACTCTTCTTATCTTTTAAAATTCTTGGTTTTCAAGAAGGGTGAGCCTATCTTTAGGTGTACAGATTGAGGGAACTTTGAGATATAGAGTAACCGCATTCAAGAACACACAGTTAGTGTGAATTGACTTGGTTTCCATTTGACACGTAAGTTAGCAAGTTGTACTTATTTCTTGGGTTTGAACTTGGAGCTTGAGACTTTAACTATAAAACCCTAAGACTAGTTATTCTTGGAGATGATGGTGCTCTGGTTGGTGGCTTGCTTATTAAAGATTTTGAACTTCGAATGGATAACCTTTGGTTTCCGCTTGTGTTATGGTTTGATTGGATCTAATTTCGTAAAGGCGTGTGATCTGATTGAAATTAGTGATATTCGGACCCATTGGTTTAATTAAGGACTTAGGAAGGGTGGTGCACGCCGTGAGACCTTTTGTATCCCGCTTGCATATACTTCTACATTTTGTGACCCTTAATTGCCTATATACAGTATTTGACATATTGGGCTTGTTTTGTGACTTCTTAACTCGTACTATAACCTTCGATACATGTAAAGAATCATGTCTTGATTCTAAATATTTTTGTAACTTGTATATGCATTAAGTTCTTTTATGATTAATTATTCCTTTTCTTGCGCTTATAGACTCCTATTAAGTATGGTAGCAGGAATAGGAAAAAGGGGTCGTGGCCGAGGACTTAGACAACCCTGTACTCGTGAGAAAAATTGATGGATAGTCTTATATAATTTAATGAGATTCTAGTACTGAATATGAATCGAGAAAAAAACCAGAAGATTAGATCTACCAGTGTATAATGGATTAACCTAGTTGGGAACTTGTGAGATTTTCCTGTGTGAAATTTTAATAACTGCTTTATACGTATATTATGATTGGTCCTGTGGCCATATTTCAACTTTTGTGAAAGTTTGAACTCCAAAAGTATTTCGTGGGTTGGTGAGATGACCTGAACTCATTACCAATTTGTTCTACTTGAACAAAAGCACTTTCAATTTTACTTGACTAATACTATACCCAGATTCACTTGTTTTACTTTTCACAAAATTTATATATATATATATATATATATATATATATATATGTATATGTATACACATTACACATTTTGAACTCGTTTGAAACTCGAAATCAGATAGAGTTCAAGTTCGAATCTTTCTTAGGAACATGAATGCCTATTTGTTATGAATCAGATATTAGAAATGATTGGATTTTATGTACCAGTAGAGTTAACTCTTGGTTGGATAAAAGGGTGGTAAAGGTATTGGATCACAGGTTATGCGAATATGAACCTACATGTTTACCTATCTTTCTTAAAGGCATTTTCTAAAATATACGCCTTACTCGAACATAGATTTAACTCGAAACTTTGAGGAAAAGTGTTGGAACACCCTCCATGTATATGTTATGATTATTATGTATATGTTTTAAAAATCATGCATTAAGTTGCATGATTAATATTCTTAAATCTATTTGAGAGATTTTAAATATGTATTGATGATTGTGGTTAAACATTATTTGAAATCTCTTACTAAGAAAATTTAGTTTTGGGTCCTGAAGAAAAATTTGTATCTTTAACTCTAATTTTGAAAATTTTGAATCGCATTTTGCCACAGATACATTCAAAATACATCAAAAGTCTTGACCTTATCTTGTAAGTCATGATTGGTTTGATTTAGACAAAATTTTGAGGAAAGGGATTTTGGTCCTGCTAGTGCGTAACAGTTTTTTTTTTAGGATTTGGAACTTGTTTCATATGGCGTGTAATTTATGGTTTCACTACACACAGGAGTAAAACCTTAGAATGGAAGTACATATCATTATATCAAGAGGTATTACTTTAGTCGTGTGTGTGGATTTTCTTAAGTACCATTCGAGGAGAGGGAAGATTAAATATACCTGGATGACTTAGATGCGTGAGAATTTACAGGTTGTGGATAGTTGAGTTTCAAATTCTGATTTGCTACTTATTTAGATGCTTGAGCTGTTGATAGGCTAACAGTCAGGATTAAGAAAATAGATGAATGAAAAGTTTGGAAGAGATGCGTATAGAAATAGAAATTCTTCACAAGGAGTTGGAATTCCAAACTAAATTGGCTGAATTCTGGAAAAAAAAAATCGAGAACTTAGGGTTGATGATGGGATCCAATGTTTAATCGCCAATTTGAGATATTAAAAGTTGTGAGATTTGGGTGAGTGAAAGGAAATATTTGATGGCTTGAATGAGCCTAACGATTAGGGACCGGATGTTATATTTGGAATGGACGCTTGAGGCTATATATACATAGATTATTGAGATTTGAACGATGAGACTATTAAGAACAAATACTCCATAGCCTCACATAAACGAGAATTATAATCAAGGGTCAAGAGCAGCGAATAAGAGATTTAAAGTAGAGTTACTACCAACCGGGAATCCTAGAAACTGATGTGCTTAACCACTTCCAATTCAAGATGGGGATGCTTGAATTTTCAGTTATGCCAATTGGGTTGACTAATGTATTAGCAGCAATTATTGCATTAATGCATCAAGGTTTTAAATCGTAATAGGATTAATCTATGATGGCATTTATTGATGATGTATTGATATACCCTAAAGTTTGAGAAGATCATGAAAAAAATACCTGATGGTAGTTTTACAAACCCCGAGAGAACGCTAACTTTTGTTAAGTCCAATAAATGTGAGTTCAATGGGAAGAAATAGCCTTTCTAAGTTATATAATATCTAAGGAAGAAATTGTTGTTAACTCAGCTTAAGTGGAAGCTGTTTAAGAGGAAATGACTAGAAAATCCTACCGAAATTTGGAGTTCTTAGAGGTAGTCGAATATTTCCTTGGTTTGATCAGGGGCTTCTAAGGATACGAGACTTGGCAAGTTATTTGAGATTCTAAATGTGAGGAAGAATTTGAAGGTGAAAATCGTTTAATCAGTGCACTTGTGTTGGCTTTACCGAGCGGATGAGGTGATTTTGTGATTTATACAGATGGTTCAAAGGATGGGTTAGAATATATATTAATAATATATGATGAGGTAATTGTATATGCCTTCTGAAAGTTAAAATTTCCCGGAAGAAAGTAATCAACTCATGATTTGGAGTGAGTTGGAAAATGTAAGTCAATGATTGATCTGATAGGCTTAACCATGAAGGAAATGATATTGTTCTAAATATGAATTTCGAGGACGAAATTCCTTTCAAGAAGGGGAGGATGTGAGGACCCGAAAATTTTCTTATTTTTTTTTATAGAATATTACTGGAATATTTAAATGATTATTCACTCATTTTTTTCGAATTATTTATTTCGACCATTTTAAATCCATTTATATGGAATGACACCTCTGTATATTTTTAAAGCGTTTTGTTGAAAAATTCGCTTTTCGAAAATTTGTTTAGTCCGGAATGACGGGTACACGTTTTTCTAGGCTATACTTGAATCGGGAGTGTATTAATATTGGAGAATTAAGAACGATCAATAATAGATTAAGAAAGGTTAATGGAGGAATTTATACTCAATTCACGTGAGTACTCGTAAAATTCCATTATTTTAAAATCCCTAATTTTGGCTAAAATAATTATTTATTTGGATTTTTGCCACGAATAATATTTTCTAGCCTATTAGACCTAAGTACATTGTTTTATAGCTTCGTTATATTTTTTTAAAGTGTCTCGTTTCAAAAATTATTTTCTTATAAGCTTGTTTAGTGAAAAGGTGAAAACGTGTCCAAACACTTTAGCCAATTGGGATTACAATAAGCTAAAAATTTAAGACCTATACAATGGACCTAAAATAGACAATTTTAGATTTAAACACACAAGTAATAACTAGTGGTACGATCGTTATAAGAATTTTTCAAAGGTTTTAATTTTTATTACGCCTAAATTAGAAATACGTGTTTTCACGTGCGCGCTTAATTGAGGGACTTTGGACCATTATTTTGGGACAATTAAGAATGAATAGTATTTATATGAATGTAAGGGCCCTAGAGGTTTAGTGCACTAGTGCAACAAACGTAAGAGAAATCGGATACAAAACGCGCGCGTAGGGTACTAGTTAAAAATTGATTTGACGTATCAAAGGATTTGACGTCAAGCGTCTTTTGTACGCAAAGGCTACAGAGCCGAAATTCATTTCCTTTTCTCTGCTACAATGGCCGGCTAGACTGCAGCAAAGGAACAACCAAAGTCACCATTTCTTTTCTTCTAAAACTCAACCAAATTCCTACCAAAACTTCCATAGATTCTCACCAAACTTCACATTCGTTTAGCTTTTCACTTGGACAACAACTTAGGCTGGAAAAGGGAGGAGTTTCACGACTGTCTTCAGGCTTCATAGGGACCGAAATTTTCTGATTTGAACAGCCATCAAAGTAGGTAGCCATCTAACTTCTTAAACTTGTTTATGGTGTTTGATTTACGCATTTGAGTTGGAATCTTTACTTTAGTAGCTTGTATTGTTGGAAAAAGTGGGCTCTATGAATTCCCACTCTTGGGTTGTTGCTGATTCTGTGCTTGATGAAGTTTATGATGACGGATTAGTGTTTAAGTTAGTGTTTCGTTGAAGAAAAACTGCAGGAAACTCACGTAGAGAGCAAGGGCCAAACTTGACCATTTTGCCCCTGCTCTGTTCGGTCATTTTATTGCAGAAATTGAGGATTTAATGGCTTGATTGTGTAGTTTACATGTTGTAGAAGTTGTGTACAAAATTTCGTTGAAAAATATTGAGTTTTGGTTGCTCAAACGAATTTATTTCAAAAACTAGTAAACTGGAAAACGGTTTCGCCGTAATCCAGACCAGTGGTTGTATTTCATCCATAACTCCGTACTCCGACGTCGAAATCAGGTGCCGTTAGCGGCATTTGAAACTAGACGTTTCCATGTTTTTATCGGTGTATAATGCACGTCCTGGTTTTATGTGTGTGAGCCACACCATTCATCTGAAGTCGGCTGTCCTGTTTCTCCGTTCTGCCGAAATGATTTGATAATGCTGCAACTTGAGCCTTGATTTTGAACCAGTTGCATGCTGAAACTTGAAACGATTTCTTCTGCGAAGTTGTAGCCCTATGAATTTATTTTCTAACACTATCAACCATTCCCAATTCCGAGTTAAATTGAGAGAGTTATGATCAAAATACGGCGACTGCTCGTTTTGAAAATCTTAGATTTGGACAGATTGCCTTAAGAATTTTTCCAAATTTTGGTTGATTGAATGACCCCCCTCCCGAGGGTATTTTTTCGTGAAATTTGATAGAGAGATAACCTTCATATGGAAGTATTATACTGCAAAATTTGGTGTCAATCCAAGTCCGTTTCGGCACTTAACTAAAGGTCCAAAGTTGGAACCAAATCTGGAAATTTTGTAACAGTCTTGAATTTTTCCCAACTTTGAGCTACTATATCTTGGTGTTCGAAACTCCGATTCTTGATCCGTTTGTTCTGACCTAAACCTTACTTGTACCTCTAATTGATCTATAAATTTCAAGGGCTGGTTTACAACGAGTGAATTCTGCCGAATTTTCAAAGTTAGCGAAAAACCAATCCCGGCTCAATCCTGGGTGATTTGGAACAGCAACTTTAGGCTCATTTTTGAGCATTTTCCACTTCGATTCATGGAAAAATGTCTTCTAGGAACTTGCAGTACTTTCTAAGAGGTTTTCAACGGTATAAAGTTTTCCAATTTTCGACTTATGCCGAGTGAGTTACGATTTTTCAAAGATTCATAACAAAACTGAAAATTTTCCAACTTTCAAGGAAATAGAGTTTTTCAAGAACTCTTTATTCTTTTGCTATTATCTAAACGTTTTATCCCCGATTTCCTAGATAAAGACTTAAATATTTTTGAATGTTATTAAACCTCTCTCGAACCTCGATTTACGAGTAATTGAGGTTCATTTTCACGGAATTTCCTAGAGTAATACTAGTGAACGAATTATTCCTCGATATTTGGGATATGGGTGATAATTCACTATTATTTGCTCAGGCACGCACGAGGACCTCCAAGAGGACCCTACTGTGGAAGTTTGAACTCTTCCTCCAATTTACTTGCTTGCATAACTTGGTGAGTGTCAAGTGTATGCCTATTTGAACCCTAAAGTCTTGATTCATGCTTGATTCACCTGATTTCATGCTTAGCTTAACTGATTTTGACAAAATGGAGTCGAGTGTGTACTTGATCGCACTCGTTCTCATTTGAAACGAATGACTCATGCTTAACATGATTTGCTTGGTTTACATGACTTGAAATGTCTGCTTAAACCTATCAAATGCTTGAATACATGAAATGGTATGCTATGATTGCATACGTCGATGGAGTGAATCTCCTCGACATTTACATGACAAATGGGGGACGCCCAAACTCATAGGCCGACCTTGGAACTCGAGCCGGCATGGGCTTGGTCGGGAACCTCGGTGAGCCATGAGACTTAAATGATAAGCTTGATCTATTGAGAGATCTCGCTTGGCATACTCGTATAGTATCGCCTTATAAATGTAGTGCGGGCCCGAAGTGGTGTATGGTGGACGGATGGGAAGTAAGTGGTGAACTACGGATATGAAAATATCAATCCGGTTGACGGAGAGTCATCACGGAAAGATATATAAACGGTGTCGGCAAATGTGGAACTTAGCTCCTGAGAGCTTCTATATCCTTGAATTGTTTCTGGTTACAGTTTATTGGTGTTATTAATTACTTGCAAGATAATACCTGAATTGTTATTGGGCTTGTTATCTGAACTATGTGGTTGCATGTGTGTTCTTGGCCTCACGAGCGTTTTGCTCACCCTGTAGATTTGTTTTCCTTAACAGGATTGAACTTGGCGAGGTATTGAAGAAACCTTCCTGATACGTTTTGTTTAGGGTTTCTATTACTTTTGACTATGTTTTGGCTTTTGGATTGTATTTTGGAATCCGAATGTAACTCTTGGGGCATGATGTATATTTGGAATTTATAATGGTTGTTGAACACCCGATGTGCGGGTTGGATAACGGATGACTTTTATTAAATTTGAACGCTTCCGCATCTCTTGTATCTAAGTTATTAACCGTTTTGTGTGGTCCGGTAATAAGTTTGAATGGAATTGCTTGAGTCCTGGCGAGAGCTAGGCAGGCGTCCCGCGGATACCCTTTGGTTCGCCTTAGGGAGAAGTGGGGGCGTCACAGTTGGTATCAGAGCATAGGCTTTAGATCTTATAGTGTATCCTAGGCTTAAAATTTAGGATGCCTGACTGTGGGATTAATTTGAATATTATGTGAACTAGAGGGTCTATTGTATCCTACGGGTTAAAGAAATTGGTTACTTGAGAGTTTCTTACTTGGGACTTGTAGAAATAAAAATTGAGGAATTAGCTGATGTTATATTGAAGGAAAATATGGGATGAGAGATTAGTAGTGAAAGATTGGACGAATTTGAATTATTGTTATACTTGTAAGTGTGGAAAGAAGTGAGACAATTATTAGTGCTGGATAAAGCAGATAAGAGACCGAGATTTGATGGTCAAACTCCATGTATCGTGATTGTGAACCCAGATGAAAGAGTTTCAAAGGTATAAAATGCATTTTCCTGCTCATTTACCTCCTAGAGAAATTATGCTTTGAAATTCTAAAGGAAAAATGGGGATGTACTAGTTTTATTTTCAAACGATAATTGGAAATAATATATATATGCTTTAAGTATGTGTAATTCTTCGATTTTGGTAAATATGTGAATTTTACTTGAATTTCAATTTAAAATCTATGAATAACTGATGAGTTTGTTGAAATTTTGTATGTGATGGGCTGATACAAGGTTAAAATTTTCTAAACTAGATTTTCCCCCTTGATTGTATACTGGTGTATTCTCACACTTGAATTCATCTATGCTTTACAAAAAAAATAAATAAATAAATAATAAAAATATCTTGAATTTTCGGAAGAACGGCGAACTTATGTTTTTATAATAAAAATCTTGAACTTGATAAGATTTTTGTTACTTTAAATACTCTTCTTATCTTTTAAAATTCTTGGTTTTCAAGAAGGGTGAGCCTATCTTTAGGTGTACAGATTGAGGGAACTTTGAGATATAGAGTAACCGCATTCAAGAACACACAGTTAGTGTGAATTGACTTGGTTTCCATTTGACACGTAAGTTAGCAAGTTGTACTTATTTCTTGGGTTTGAACTTGGAGCTTGAGACTTTAACTATAAAACCCTAAGACTAGTTATTCTTGGAGATGATGGTGCTCTGGTTGGTGGCTTGCTTATTAAAGATTTTGAACTTCGAATGGATAACCTTTGGTTTCCGCTTGTGTTATGGTTTGATTGGATCTAATTTCGTAAAGGCGTGTGATCTGATTGAAATTAGTGATATTCGGACCCATTGGTTTAATTAAGGACTTAGGAAGGGTGGTGCACGCCGTGAGACCTTTTGTATCCCGCTTGCATATACTTCTACATTTTGTGACCCTTAATTGCCTATATACAGTATTTGACATATTGGGCTTGTTTTGTGACTTCTTAACTCGTACTATAACCTTCGATACATGTAAAGAATCATGTCTTGATTCTAAATATTTTTGTAACTTGTATATGCATTAAGTTCTTTTATGATTAATTATTCCTTTTCTTGCGCTTATAGACTCCTATTAAGTATGGTAGCAGGAATAGGAAAAAGGGGTCGTGGCCGAGGACTTAGACAACCCTGTACTCGTGAGAAAAATTGATGGATAGTCTTATATAATTTAATGAGATTCTAGTACTGAATATGAATCGAGAAAAAAACCAGAAGATTAGATCTACCAGTGTATAATGGATTAACCTAGTTGGGAACTTGTGAGATTTTCCTGTGTGAAATTTTAATAACTGCTTTATACGTATATTATGATTGGTCCTGTGGCCATATTTCAACTTTTGTGAAAGTTTGAACTCCAAAAGTATTTCGTGGGTTGGTGAGATGACCTGAACTCATTACCAATTTGTTCTACTTGAACAAAAGCACTTTCAATTTTACTTGACTAATACTATACCCAGATTCACTTGTTTTACTTTTCACAAAATTTATATATATATATATATATATATATATATATATATGTATATGTATACACATTACACATTTTGAACTCGTTTGAAACTCGAAATCAGATAGAGTTCAAGTTCGAATCTTTCTTAGGAACATGAATGCCTATTTGTTATGAATCAGATATTAGAAATGATTGGATTTTATGTACCAGTAGAGTTAACTCTTGGTTGGATAAAAGGGTGGTAAAGGTATTGGATCACAGGTTATGCGAATATGAACCTACATGTTTACCTATCTTTCTTAAAGGCATTTTCTAAAATATACGCCTTACTCGAACATAGATTTAACTCGAAACTTTGAGGAAAAGTGTTGGAACACCCTCCATGTATATGTTATGATTATTATGTATATGTTTTAAAAATCATGCATTAAGTTGCATGATTAATATTCTTAAATCTATTTGAGAGATTTTAAATATGTATTGATGATTGTGGTTAAACATTATTTGAAATCTCTTACTAAGAAAATTTAGTTTTGGGTCCTGAAGAAAAATTTGTATCTTTAACTCTAATTTTGAAAATTTTGAATCGCATTTTGCCACAGATACATTCAAAATACATCAAAAGTCTTGACCTTATCTTGTAAGTCATGATTGGTTTGATTTAGACAAAATTTTGAGGAAAGGGATTTTGGTCCTGCTAGTGCGTAACAGTTTTTTTTTTAGGATTTGGAACTTGTTTCATATGGCGTGTAATTTATGGTTTCACTACACACAGGAGTAAAACCTTAGAATGGAAGTACATATCATTATATCAAGAGGTATTACTTTAGTCGTGTGTGTGGATTTTCTTAAGTACCATTCGAGGAGAGGGAAGATTAAATATACCTGGATGACTTAGATGCGTGAGAATTTACAGGTTGTGGATAGTTGAGTTTCAAATTCTGATTTGCTACTTATTTAGATGCTTGAGCTGTTGATAGGCTAACAGTCAGGATTAAGAAAATAGATGAATGAAAAGTTTGGAAGAGATGCGTATAGAAATAGAAATTCTTCACAAGGAGTTGGAATTCCAAACTAAATTGGCTGAATTCTGGAAAAAAAAAATCGAGAACTTAGGGTTGATGATGGGATCCAATGTTGATCGCCAACTTGAGATATTAAAAGTTGTGAGATTTGGGTGAGTGAAAGGAAATATTTGATGGCTTGAATGAGCCTAACGATTAAGGACCGGATGTTATATTTGGAATGGACGCTTGAGGCTATATATACATAGATTATTGAGATTTGAGCGATGAGACTATTAAGAACAAATACTCCATAGCCTCACATAAACGAGAATTATAATCAAGGGTCAAGAGCAGCGAATAAAGGATTTAAAGTAGAGTTACTACTAACCGGGAATCCTAGAAACTAATGTGCTTAACCACTTCCAATTCAAGATGGGGATGCTTGAATTTTCAGTTATGCCAATTGGGTTAACTAATGTATTAGCAGCAATTATTACATTAATGCATCAAGGTTTTAAATCGTAATAGGATTAATCTGTGATGGCATTTATTGATGATGTATTAATATACCCTAAAGTTTGAGAAGATCATGAAAAAATACTTGATGGTAGTTTTACAAACCCCGAGAGAACGCTAACTTTTGTTAAGTCCAATAAATGTGAGTTCGATTGGAAGAAATAGCATTTCTAAGTTATATAATATCTAAGGAAGAAATTGTTGTTAACTCAGCTTAAGTGGAAGCTGTTCAAGAGGAAATGACTAGAAAATCCTACCGAAATTTGGAGTTCTTAGAGGTAGTCGAATATTACCTTGGTTTGATCAGGGACTTCTAAGGATACGAGACTTGGCAAGTTATTTGAGATTTTAAATGTGAGGAAGAATTTGAAGGTGAAAATCGTTTAACCAATGCACTTGTGTTGGCTTTACCGAGCGGATAAGGTGATTTTGTGATTTATACAGATGGTTCAAAGGATGGTTTAGAATGTATATTAATAAAATATGATGAGGTGATTGTATATGCCTTCTGAAAGTTAAAATCTTCCGGAAGAAAGTAATCAACTCATGATTTGGAGTGAGTTGGAAAACGTAAGTCAATGATTGATCTGATAGGCTTAACCATGAAGGGAATGATATTGTTCTAAGTATGAATTTCGAGGACGAAATTCCTTTCAAGGAGGGGAGGATGTGAGAACCCGAAAATTTTCTTATTTTTATAGAATATTATTGGAATATTTAAATGATTATTCACTCATTTTCTTCGAATTATTTATTTCGACCATTTTAAATCCATTTATATGGAATGACGCCTTATATTTTTAAAGTATCTCGTTTCAAAAATTATTTTCTTAGAAACTTGTTTAGTGAAAAAGTGAAAACGTGTCTAAACACTTTAGCCAATTGGGAGTACACTAAGCTCGAAAATTTGGGGATATGTACAATGGTCCTAAAATAGGTAAATTTAGGTTTAAGTACTCAAGTGATAGTTAGTGGTACGATCGTTATAAGAATTTCTCGAAGGTTTCAATTTTTATTGCGCCTAAATTAGAAATACGTGTTTGCACGTGCGCGCTTAATTGAGGGACTTTGGACCATTATTTTGGGACAATTAAGAATGAATAATATTTATATGAATGTAAGTGCCCTAGAGGTTTAGTGCACTAGTGCAACAAACGTAAGTGAAATCGAACACAAAACGCGCGCGTAGGATACTAGTTATAATTGATTTGACGTATTAAAAGATTTGACGTCAAGCGTCTTTCGTACGCAAAGGCTTCAGAACCACATTTCATTTCATTTCATTTCTTCTGCTGCAACGGACGGCTAGCAGCTGCAAGGGACAACCGAAGCTTCACCATTTCTTTCTTCCAAAACTCATCCAAATCCTTACCAAAACTTCCCTAGATTCTCACCAAACTTCACATTCATTTAGCTTTTCACTTAGACAACAACTTAGCTGCAAAAGGAAGGAGCTATCCACGGTTTCTTCAAGCTTCAAAGGGCCGAAAATTCTGTCCTAACCAGCCATCAAAGTAGGTAGTAATCAATCACCTTAAACTTGTCTTTTGGAGTTTGATTTATGCATTTGAGCTAGAATCGTCACTTTAGTAGCTTGTATTGTTGGGAAAATTGTTAAACGTGGGCTCTATGAACTCCCACTTTGGGTTGATGGCTGTGATGATGTTTGATGATGGTTTTGTTGCTGAATTAGAGCTTAAGGAAGTAGATTAAAGGTGCTTTGTTACCAGAAACATTATTGAACTCTTGAAACAAAAAGTTCCCATTTTACCCCTGCTCTGTTCGGTCACTTTAATGCAGAAATTTGAGGATTTAATGGCTTGATTATGTTGTTTACATGTTGTAGCAGTTGTGTACAAATTTTCGTTGAAAAATACTGAGTTTTGGTGGGTCAAACGAATTTATTTCCAAAGCTAGTAATCTGGGAAAACGGTTGCCATCGTAACCAGACCAGTGTTCGTGTTTCGTCCATAACTCCGTACTCCGACGTCGAAATCAAGTACCGTTAGCGGCATTTGAAACTAGACGTTCCCATGTTTCTAACGGTGTATAATGCACATTCTGGTTTTATGTATGTGAGCCACACCATTCATCTGAAGTCAGCTGTCCTGTTTCTCCGTTCTGCCGAAATGATTTGATGATACTGCAACTTTAGGCTTAATTTCGAACCAGTTGCATGCTGAAACTTGTAACGATTTCTTCTGTGAAATTTTAGCCCTGTGAATTTATTTTCTAACACTATCAACCATTCCCAATTCCGAGTTAAATTGAGGGAGTTATGATCAAAATACGGCGACTGCCTCGTTTTTGAAACCTTAGATTTGGACAGATTGCCTTAAGGATTTTTCCAAACTTTGGTTGATTGATTAACCACCTTTCCGAGGGTATTTTTCTATGAAATTTGATAGAGAGATACCCTTCATATGGGAGTATTATACTGCAAAATTTGGTGTCAATCCAAGTCCGTTTCGGCACTTAATAAAAGGTCCAAAGTCGGAACCAAATCTGGAAATTTTGTAACAGTCTTGAATTTTTCCCAATTTTGAGCTACCGTATCTCGGTACTCGAAACTCTGATTCTTGAGCCGCTTGTTCTGTTCAAAACTTTACTTGCACTTCTAATCGAGTTATAAGTTTCAAGGGCCGGTTTGCAACGAGTGATTTTTACCGAATTTCCAAAGTAAGCAAAAAACCAACCCCAGCTCAATCCTGGTAATCTAGAACAGCAACTTTAGGCTCATTTTTGAATACCTTTCACTTAGATTCATGGAATGGTGTCTTCTAAGGACTTTTAGTACTTTGGAAGATGATTCCAACGGTACCAAATTCATCAAGTTTCGATTAGTAGAAAGAAAGTTATGATTTTTCAAAGATTTGACCAAAAATCGAAAATTCTGAAATTTCAAAGGAAATCCGCGAAGGAACTATTCCACAGAATCTGGCCTTGAATCCGGCCAGTTTCTGGCCGGATTGTCGGCCGGATTGGTGGCGAAGTTTGAAAAAAAAAGGAGGTTAGCCACTGCCTCCAATCCGGCCAGAAATCCGGCCGGATATCCGGCCCGGTTCCGGCCGGATTGTGACGTGGCCAGCCCACTTCCGATTTCGATCGTTCGTTTAGCAATTGTTTCGCTCGTACTCATTTCCAACCAATGATTTTAAGGATAATAATCCGATTTTACTCGAGTCCTGCACCCTTTTGGAAATCCAACTTCAAAGACAAGCCAAACGAAGTTTTCAAAATATTTCCGAACCTTACCCGTGTCCAATCTTTCTCACCACTTGGGGACCTATAGTAATTATCTACTATTCGATGTTCAGGCATGCACGAGGACCTCCAAGAGGACCCTACCGTGGAAGTTTGAACTCTCCCTCCAACCTACTTGCTTGCATAACTGGTGAGTGTCAAGTGTATGCCTACTTGAACTCTAAAGTCTTGATTCATGCTTGACTTACCTGATTACATGCTTAGTCTATTTGATTTTGAAAAAAATGGAGTCGAGTGTGTACTTAATCGCACTCGTTCTCATTTGGCACGAATGACTCATGGCTAACATGATTTGCCTGGTTTACATGACTTGAAATGCCTGCTTAAACATGTCAAATGCTTGAATACATGAAATGGTATGCTATGATTGCATACGTCGATGGAGTGAATCTCCTCGACATTTACATGATACATGGGGGACGCCCAAACTCATAGGCCGACCCTGGAACTCGAGCCGGCATGGGTTTGGTCGGGAACTTCGGTGAACCATGAGATTCACATGATAAGCTTGATCTATTGAGAGATCTCGCTTGGCATACTCGTAAAGTATCGCCTTATAAATGTCGTGCGGGCCCGAAGTGGTGTATGGTGGACGGATGAGAAGTAAGTGGTGAACTACGGATATGAAAATATCAACCCGGTTGACGGAGAGTCTTCACGGGGAGATATACAAATGACATCGGCAAATGTGGAATTTAGCTCCTGAGAGCTTCTACATCCTTGAATTGTTTCTGGTTACGCTTTGTTGGCGTTATTAATTACTTGCAAGCTATTACCTGAATTGTTATTTGGGCTTGTTATTTGAACTATGTGTCTGCATGTGTGTTCTTGGCCTCACGAGCGTTTTGCTCACCCTGTAGATTTGTTTTCCTTAACAGGTTTGAACTCGGAGGTAAAATGAAGAAACTCTCTTGATGTACTTTTGTTTAGGGCTTGTTATTACTTTTGGTTATGCCTTTGGTTTTGGAATTGTACTTTTGGTATGGAAATGTGACCCTGAGAACTGTCACAGTTGGTATCAGAGCCATATGCCGACAGTTGGGACCTTAAGTCCTTCGTCTGGAAAAGCCCCGAGCCTCTCGTTCGTGAAGAGTCACGAAGTGAAACTCTCCGTAGGGGATGCCCGCGTGCGGGTGAGAAGCTGATAGGTACCCCGTGATGTGACCCTTCGGACAAAATGTAATCTATATTCTGACGTATGGTTTGGAGAATGGATGACTATTATTAAGTTTGAATACTTCCGCATTTATTGTATCTAAATTATTGGCTTGTATTGTGTGGTCCGGCTATAAGTTGAATGGAATTGCTTGAGTCTTGGCGAGAGCTAGGCAGGCGTTCCGCGGATACCCTTTGGTTCGCCTTAGGGAGAAGTGGGGGCGTCAACAATGAAAGGCCCAGGGAGAAATCAAGCCAGGCTGAATGATCAAGGTCCACACGCACCAAGACATGAAGGCAACAAAATGGTGGGGATTGGAATCATTGCTACTTTGACTCGGCAGGTTGTCTAACAAGCAAGCTGGGCCATTAAGGGAAAGAATGTTGGAGACCACAAAGCAGGACAAGCTGGTGCGGTGAGGCTAGCACTTCTGAATGCAATCAGTCCAAGGCTGGAAGAGTGTTAAGTAAGAGTTAGAAGATAGTGAGCTGGTAGAGTGACATAAAATATACAAGACCTGCAATCAACAGATGGCTACTCCCTGGAGGAATAAAATATATAAGTAATTGTTTCCAAAAGTGTTTCTTCTCTTTTGTTGAATCAGGATTTGTAGGAAGTATCAAGTTGGAGCATGCCTGCTCTAACATCCTCCGTAGAATGAGGAATGGTGAAAGTCCCAATTTGTAGTGCTAGGCACTATTGTTTTGGTAGGACTATTGTCCTGATGACTGGACCTTTGTCAAAATTGTAAATATTTGAGTAATATATAAAGCTAACGTTTCGAAAAAAAAAAAAAAAAAGAGTCAGTGAGTTAGAGAGCGCGTAGAAACCAATAGATGCATTTCTTCCTTCCTTGGTCTTTAGAAAAGAGTAGGGCTGGGCAAAATTATCGGCTAACCTAAAAATTCGTCATATCTGATTCGATTTGACCCAAAAATTAGGATATTTAATTTTTATTATTTGATCAGGTCAAAAGAGGGTTGGGTACCCGCTAACATATGGGACGGGTTAGGGTCATATAATTAAAAACTCGCAGGTATCTGATCCGTCCCGCATATATATATATTATTTTTATTTTTATACACATACTATAAAATAATAATCTAGAACAAAATAAGTAATTTTATTGAACAAATTGCATTATAAATATGAGAGACTATAGTTTATTTACAAAATTCATTTGTAGAGGTCATGATCTTTTATTTTATAAAAAAAAAGTTTAATTAATGTGGAACATATATATTAAAAATTGTGCTACTTATTTCAAATTTTTATTGATTTTAAATTCTTTTATTTTTTTCCTTTATCTTATATTCTTTTCATATGCTTGTTTCTTGGTGGGAAACTTTTTTTTAGAAAAAAATTTATTATATCTTAGATGAATGTGTAAAATATAAAATTAAATTGGTATAAATTATTTTTTAAAAAAAATTAAATGATAAATGGGGTGGGGTAGGTACTCTATAATCGGGTATCCGCTGATATGCGGGGCGGGTAAGGGTCAGAAAATGGCTGACCCGCAAGGTGCGGGTTGGGTTAGCCAAATGGTGAATGTGGCGGGTACCAGACCCGCGCCCACCCCTAGAAAAGAGGCTTGATAGTTTGTGCTTTTTTTTTTGCTTTAACAAGATTTATATAATGATCGGAGTAACACACAATTAAATAATATTATAAATAAACATACAAAAATGGAAAAAAAATTAGAAATTCACATATATTGACACTTTAATCTAGGATCTCTAGTAGTTGCATCTTTAATTCTAATCACTAAATCAATATCTCATGACATAGTGGTCAAGATTAGTATGTAGCTTTGCAGTGGAGGACCAAAAGGATTAAAGTAATTTATCTTGTTTAGGAATGGCAATGGGCGCGGTCACCCCGCCTTTGCCGGGGGGGGGGGTGGATGCGGGGGAAAAATATTCCCCCCGCTTAGAAACGGGGCGGGGGACGGGGGAGTGTACCCCCGCCCCATCCCTCGCCCCGCCACCCGCTTTAAAAAAATAAATATATAAAATATATATGTATATAATTATATATATAATATATAATTTAATTAGTTACAAACTTATGATAATGATATTATTAGTTATATGTATTATATAATGTCTATTAGTATATATAATATAATTGATATTATTAATTATACTAATAATTATATATGTGTACTAATACAAATTATTAATTGGTTATACTAAATTTACTAATACATTTATACTAAATCTCTAATTACACTTAATACAATAATATTTTTTCTTAAAAAAAGCACAAGCACAATAATGAATTAGTGATTGTATTTGTGCCAAATGTAAAAACTTGACTACTTTAGTTATATTTATTTCATCATGTTGGATTGTATTCAAATATTTTTTGTTTAGTTGTTTTTATAAGTTTCAATTGTAAAATTATAATGAATAATAATTTGACGATGTGTTAATATTTTAGAACTTGATTATTTGCTAATGAATAATAATTTGATGATGTGTTAATATTTTAGTACTCGATTATTTGCTAAAATTTAACCATAATAAAATTATATAACAAATTTTTATTAACCTCACGGGGCACCCGCGGGGGAAGCGGGGCGGGGCGGGGGGAGTGGGGGACGGGGGATGGGGCGGGAGCGGGGGGAGTTTGTAGGCCCCCTCCCGCATCCCCGCCCCGTTGCCATCCCTAATCTTGTTCCAAAATCAAATCCAAAGTTGGATGAAGTTTTATGACAACATGATATCTACTCAAAGAATATTTTGAGACAAAAACACGAGAATACAACAATAACAACTGATTAAGAAAAATGTACAACAATGCACTGCCAAATCTTTGCCGAATTCAATGCATAAAAGCGAATTGACATGATCAAAACACTACTAATTCAATTAGACAAATGGAGAATTGACAAGGAAGTAATAAAGAGTGTGTTTGGTTTACATTTTATCTACACTTTATTTGTCTATACTAACTTACTTGCATTATTAATATATTTTTCAATCACTTTTTTATCTTATATATATCACATAAAAAAAAGTGTTACAGTATTTTTTAAAAATTCATCAAGTTGCTTGAACATTAGTGTAGCCTCTCCATCATCTTGTTTGGTATTAAAGCTTAGAACAACTACTTCTTTCTTTATTTAACATGGCTTCCCTTTTGTTCAAAGTTATTAGACATTGTTTGGATTGTACCGTACTCAAGAAAATTTTTTACGTTTTTCTAACTACACTTTTAATTATTTTTCTACCTCACATACATCATATCGATACAGCATATTTTTGTATAAAAATTTCTAAAAATGACAATCCAAATGAAACAACTTTTGATTGATTGAGATCAAATTTCACACTTTTGAGGCCCTTAAACCCAAAAGCCGCACATGATTTAATAGGTCTTTCATGCATGGCTCTATATACCATACTAATACTATATAGGAGTTGATCTTTTGAGGCCCTTAAACCCAAAAGCTTCACAACGAATTTCATGCATATGTATATTTGTCTT
>NW_020861620.1:0-18982 GCF_003713205.1 Coffea eugenioides
AAGCAGGAAGTTTTACTTTACTCGGCATAACCCTCAAAAAGGTACAACAGCTATTGAATAATTGAATCACACTAGAAAGGTTATCGAAGCATTACCCACTAATGACAAATGCTTATTTGAAAGTATTTTTTCACACAAAATCACTATGATCTCATGTAGTCTCAATGCGCAAAGTTATTTTAATATTCTGACCATGCTCTATTTATAGGAGATCAAGAAAGTGCTTCATTAATACTTCCAACGGATAAAAAGTAGCTAAATAGTCAACTAGCCGTTGGGAATATCGGACGTCCGGTGCTCCTGTTTTTGGCGTCTGACAGCAGGCAGTGAGTTTGAGAAATTTTCTTCAATTCTATCGGACGTCCGGTATTGTCTTTGTGAGCGTCCGACAGCTTTCATCGAGTTGAAAGGATTCTAATGGACGTCCGGTACTTCAGTCCGATACCAGACAAAGAGTTTGAAAGTTTCTATCGGACGTCCAATACTTGCATCCGATCGAGGTTAGTGAGGTAGGGGGAATGTCTTATTTCCTTCGGAAGTCCGGTGATGGAGTTCTTCATGCGTCCGAAGTTGCGCAATGATTATCGGACGTCCGATCCTGTCTTCACAAGCGTCCGATAGCATTCAGCAACTTTTGTTTTTTTCAATTGCACTTGATCTTTGAATCTGATTGGGTTGATAACTGAAAGTATATCTTGAAGTGATATTAGTATCATCCATTTGTTTCGTAAACATCAAAACCTAGGAACTAAGATCAACATTCTTGTAATGATCGAAGACAATCTAAGAGAGAGTGAATTAGGTAGTTAAAAAACTGGCCAAGTTGTGAGTAACTTTTTGTGTGCATGCTCTCTTTTTCTAAAAGACCACACAATGGAGCAATTGATGAGAAAACACAAGTGCTTGTGAGTAGAAGAGATGAGCAATTTATATATCAAGACAGTAAGTAAAAGAGACTGTATCAAACCAAGCACCAAACTCCTCTTGAATTTGACTGTCATTTTATAGAGGAAGTTTCTTCAACTTGATCAATTTACAACCAATATTTTGTGTACAAAGGAACGTTCATTTTCTCTTTGCCCCAAGCCAAACTTGGTCAAGTAAGGAAGTTTTACTAACACTTGGATAACTCTCCCAAAGGTACACCATTGAAATAATTAAATCACACTAGAAAAGGTGATCGAAAATTACACAACTAAGAGTACAAACCTTATTTAAACAGTATTTTTCACACTAAAATCACTATAGATCTCATGTAGTCTCAATGTGCAAAGTTATTTGAATATTCTGACCACGCTCTATTTATAGGAGATCAAGAAAGTGCTTCATTAATACTTCCAACGGATAGAAAGTAGCTGAAGAGTCAACTATCCGTTGGGAGAATCGGACGTCCGGTACTCCTGCTTTTTGCGTCCGACAACAGGCAGTGAGTTTGAGAAATTTTCTTCAATTCTATCGGACGTCCGGTATTGTCTTTGTAAGTGTCCGACAGCTTTCATCGAGTTTAAAGGATTCTATCGGACGTCCGGTACTTCCATCCGATAGCAGACAAAGAGTTTGAAAGATTCTACCGGACGTCCGATGCTTGCGTCCGATCGAGGTCAGTGAGATAGGGGGAATGTCTTATTTTCTTCGGACGTCCTGTGATGGAGTTCTTCATGCGTCCGAAGTTGCGCAATGATTATCGGACGTCCGATCCTGTCTTCACAAGCGTCCGACAGCATTCAGCAACTTTTGTTTTTTTCAATTGCACTTGATCTTTGAATCTGATTGGGTTCATAACTGAAAGTATATCTTGAAGTGATAATTAGTATCATCCATTTGTTTCGTAAACATCAAAACCTAAGAACTAAGATCAACATTCTTGTAATGATCGAAGACAATCTAAGAGGGAGTGAATTAGGTAGTTAAAAAACTGGCCAAGTTGTTAGTAACTTTTTGTGTGCATGCTCTCTTTTTCTAAAAGACCACACAATGGAGCAATTGATGAGAAAACACAAGTGCTTGTGAGTAGAATAGATGAGCAATTTATATATCAAGACAGTAAGTAAAAGAGACAGAGTATCAAATCAAGTTCCAAACTCCTCTTGAATTTGACTGTCATTTTATAGAGGAAGTTTCTTCAACTTGATCAATTTACAACCAATATTTTGTGTACAAAGGAACGATCATTTTCTCCTTGCCCCAAGCCATACTTGGTCAAGTAAGGAAGTTTTACTATCACTTGGATAACTCTCACAAAGGTACACCATTGAAATAATTAAATCACACTAGAAAAGGTTATCGAAAATTACACAACTAAGAGTACAAACCTTATTTAAAGAGTATTTTTTTTTCACACTAAAATCACTATAGATCTCATGTAGTCTCAATGTGCAAAATTATTTGAATATTCTGACCACGCTCTATTTATAGGAGATCAAGAAAGTGCTTCATTAATACTTCCAACGGATAGAAAGTAGCTGAAGAGTCAACTATCCGTTGGGAGTATCGGACGTCCGGTACTCCTGTTTTTTGCGTCCGACAGCAGGCAGTGAGTTTGAGAAATTTTCTTCAATTCTATCGGACGTCCGGTATTGTCTTTGTAAGCGTCCGACAGCTTTCATCGAGTTTAAAAGATTCTATCGGACGTCCGGTACTTCCGTCCGATAGCAGACAAAGAGTTTGAAAGATTCTATCGGACGTCCGATGCTTGCGTCCAATCGAGGTCAGTGAGATAGGGGGAATGTCTTATTTCCTTCGAGTCGGTGATGGAGTTCTCATGGTCCGAAGTTGCGCAATGATTATCGACGTCGAATTCTGTCTTCACAGCGTCCGACAGCATTCAGCACTTTTTGTTTTTTTCAATTGGCACTTGATCTTTGATCTGATTGGTTCATAATGAAAGTATATCTTGAGATATATTAGTATCATCATTTGTTTCGTAAACATCAAAACGCTACAGAACTAAGATCAACATTCTTGGCAATGATCGAAGACCAATTTAAGAGGGAGTGAATTAAGGTAGTTTAAAAATTGCCAATTTGTGAGTAACTTTTTGTGTGGCATGCCTCTTTTTCTAAAAGACCACACATGGAGCAATTTGATGAGAAAGACAGTGCTTGCGAGTAGAAAGATGGGAATTTTATATCAACGACAGTAAGTTAAAAGAGCAGAGGATCAAACCAAGTACCAAACTCCTCTTGAGTTTGAATATCACTTTATAGAGCAAGTTTTTTCACTTGATCAACATACAACCAATATTTTGTGTACAAAGGAACGATCACTTCCTCTTTGCCCCAAGCCACACTTGGTCAAGCAAGGAAGTTTTACTTTCACTCGGATAACCCTCACAAAGGTACACTGTTGAAATAAATGAATCACACTAGAAAAGGTTATCGAAAATTACACAACTAAATGTACAAATCTTATTTGAAGAGTATTTTTCACACTAAAATCACTATAGATCCCATGTAGTCTCAATGTGCAAAGTTATTTGAATATTCTGACCATGCTCTATTTATAGGAGATCAAGAAAGTGCTTCATTAATACTTCCAACGGATAAAAAGTAGCTGAAGAGTCAACTAGCCGTTGGGAATATCGGACGCCCGGTGCTCCTGTTTTTGGCGTCTGACAGCAGGCAGTGAGTTTGAGAAATTTTTTTCAATTCTATCGGATGTCCGGTATTGTCTTTGTGAGCGTCCGACAGCTTTCATCGAGTTGAAAGGATTCTATCGGACGTCCGGTACTTCAGTCCGATACCAGACAAAGAGTTTGAAAGTTTCTATCGGACGTCCAATACTTGCATCCGATCGAGGTCAGTGAGATAGGGGAAATGTCTTATTTCCTTTGGACGTCCGGTGATGGAGTTCTTAATGCGTCCGAAATTGCGCAATGATTATCGGACGTCCGATCCTGTCTTCACAAGCGTCCGACAACATTCAACAACTTTTGTTTTTTCAATTGCACTTGATCTTTGAATGTGATTGGGTTGATAACTGAAAGTATATCTTGAAGTGATATTAGTATCATCCATTTGTTTCGTAAACATCAAAACCTAGGAACTAAGATCAACATTCTTGTAATGATCGAAGACAATCTAAGAGGGAGTGAATTAGGTAGTTAAAAAACTGGCCAAGTTGTTAGTAACTTTTTGTGTGCATGCTCTCTTTTTCTAAAAGACCACACAATGGAGCAATTGATGAGAAAACACAAGTGCTTGTGAGTAGAAGAGATGAGCAATTTATATATCAAGACAGTAAGTAAAAGAGACAGAGTATCAAATCAAGTTCCAAACTCCTCTTGAATTTGACTGTCATTTTATAGAGGAAGTTTCTTCAACTTGATCAATTTACAACCAATATTTTGTGTACAAAGGAACGATCATTTTCTCCTTGCCCCAAGCCATACTTGGTCAAGTAAGGAAGTTTTACTATCACTTGGATAACTCTCACAAAGGTACACCATTGAAATAATTAAATCACACTAGAAAAGGTTATCGAAAATTACACAACTAAGAGTACAAACCTTATTTAAAGAGTATTTTTTTTTCACACTAAAATCACTATAGATCTCATGTAGTCTCAATGTGCAAAATTATTTGAATATTCTGACCACGCTCTATTTATAGGAGATCAAGAAAGTGCTTCATTAATACTTCCAACGGATAGAAAGTAGCTGAATAGTCGACTATCCGTTGGGAGTATCGGACCTCCGGTACTCCTGTTTTTTGCGTCCGACAGCAGGCAGTGAGTTTGAGAAATTTTCTTCAATTCTATCGGACATCCGGTATTGTCTTTGTAAGCGTTCGACAGCTTTCATCGAGTTTAAAGGATTCTATCGGACGTCCGGTACTTCCGTCCGATAGCAGACAAAGAGTTTGAAAGATTCTATCGGACGTCCGATGCTTGCGTCCGATCGAGGTCAGTGAGATAGGGGGAATGTCTTATTTCCTTCGGACGTCCGGTGATGGAGTTCATCATGCGTCCGAAGTTGCGCAATGATTATCGGACGTCCGATCCTGTCTTCACAAGCGTCCGACCCGACAGCATTCAACAACTTTGTTTTTTTTTCAATTGCACTTGATCTTTGAATCTGATTGGATTGATAATGAAAGTATATCTTGAAGTGATATTAGTATCATCCATTTGTTTCGTAAACATCAAAACCTAGGAATTAAGATCAACATTCTTGTAATGATCGAAGACAATCTAAGAGGGGGTGAATTAGGTAGTTAAAAAACTGGCCAAGTTGTGAGTAACTTTTTGTGTGCATGCTCTCTTTTTCTAAAAGACCACACAATGGAGCAATTGATGAGAAAGCACAAGTGCTTGTGAGTAGAAGAGATGAGCAATTTATATATCAAGACAGTAAGTAAAAGAGACAGAGGATCAAACCAAGTACCAAACTCCTCTTGAGTTTGAATATCACTTTATAGAGCAAGTTTTTTCAAGTTGATCAACAAACAACCAATATTTTGTGTACAAAGGAACGATCACTTCCTCTTTGCCCCAAGCCACACTTGGTCAAGCAAGGAAGTTTTACTTTCACTCGGATAACCCTCACAAAGGTACACTATTGAAATAAATGAATCACACTAGAAAAGGTTATCGAAAATTACACAAATAAATGTACAAATCTTATTTGAAGAGTATTTTTCACACTAAAATCACTATAGATCTCATGTAGTCTCAATGCGCAAAGTTATTTTAATATTCTGACCATGCTCTATTTATAGGAGATCAAGAAAGTGCTTCATTAATACTTCCAACGGATAAAAAGTAGCTGAAGAGTCAACTAGCCGTTGGGAATATCGGACGTCCGGTGCTCCTGTTTTTGGCGTCTGACAGCAGGCAGTGAGTTTGAGAAATTTTCTTCAATTCTATCGGACGTCCGGTATTGTCTCTGTGAGCGTCCGACAGCTTTCATCGAGTTGAAAGGATTCTAACGGACGTCCGGTACTTCCGTCCGATAGCAGACAAAGAGTTTGAAAGATTCTATCGGACGTCCAATACTTGCATCCGATCGAGGTCAGTGAGATAGGGGAAATGTCTTATTTCCTTTGGACGTCCGGTGATAGAGTTCTTCATGCGTCCGAAATTGCGCAATGATTATCGGACGTCCGATCCTGTCGTCACAAGCGTCCGACAGCATTCAGCAACTTTTGTTTTTTTCAATTGCACTTGATCTTTGAATCTGATTGGGTTCATAACTGAAAGTATATCTTGAAGATATATAAGTATCATCCATTTGTTTCGTAAACATCAAAACCTAGGAACTAAGATCAACATTCTTGCAATGATCGAAGACAATCCAAGAGGGAGTGAATTAGGTAGTTAAAAAATTGGCCAATTTGTGAGTAACTTTTTGTGTGGATGCCCTCTTTTTCTAAAAGACCACACAATGGGAAGCAATTGATGAGAAAGCACAAGTGCTTGTGAAGTAGCAAAGATGAGCAATTTATATATCAAGACAGTAAGTAAAAGAGACAGAGGATCAAACCAAGTACCAAACTCCACTTGAGTTTGAATATCACTTTATAGAGCAAGTTTTTTCAAGTTGATCAACATACAACCAATATTTTGTGTACAAAGGAACGATCACTTCCTCTTTGCCCCAAGCCACACTTGGTCAAGCAAGGAAGTTTTACTTTCACTCGGATAACCCTCACAAAGGTACACTATTGAAATAAATGAATCACACTAGAAAAGGTTATCGAAAATTACACAACTAAATGTACAAATCTTATTTGAGGAGTATTTTTCACACTAAAATCACTATAGATCTCATGTAGTCTCAATGTGCAAAGTTATTTGAAGATTCTGACCATTCTCTATTTATAGGAGATCAAGAAAGTGCTTCATTAATGCTTCCAACGGATAGAAAGTAGCTGAAGAATCAACTAGCCATTGGGAGTATCGGACCTCAGGTACTCCTATTTTTTGCGTCCGACAGTAGGCAGTGAGTTTGAGAAATTTTATTCAATTCTATCGGACGTCCGGTATTGTCTTTGTGAGCGTCCGACAGCTTTCATCGAGTGAAAGGATTCTATCGGACGTCCAATACTTGCATCCGATCGAGGTCAGTGAGATAGGGGAAATGTCTTATTTCCTTTGGACGTCCGGTGATGGAGTTCTTCATGCGTCCGAAATTGCGCAATGATTATCGGACGTCCGATCCTGTCTTTACAAGCGTCCGACAGCATTCAACAACTTTTGTTTTTTCAATTGCACTTGATCTTTGAATCTGATTGGGTTGATAACTGAAAGTATATCTTGAAGTGATATTAGTATCATCCATTTGTTTCGTAAACATCAAAACCTAGGAACTAAGATCAACATTCTTGTAATGATCGAAGACAATCTAAGAGGGAGTGAATTAGGTAGTTAAAAAACTGGCCAAGTTGTGAGTAACTTTTTGTGTGCATGCTCTCTTTTTCTAAAAGACCACACAATGGAGCAATTGATGAGAAAACACAAGTGCTTGTGAGTAGAAGAGATGAGCAATTTATATATCAAGACAGTAAGTAAAAGAGACTGTATCAAACCAAGCACCAAACTCCTCTTGAATTTGACTGTCATTTTATATAGGAAGTTTCTTCAACTTGATCAATTTACAACCAATATTTTGTGTACAAAGGAACGATCATTTTCTCTTTGCCCCAAGCCATACTTGGTCAAGTAAGAAAGTTTTACTATCACTTGGATAACTCTCCCAAAGGTACACCATTGAAATAATTAAATCACACTAGAAAAGGTTATCGAAAATGACACAACTAAGAGTACAAACCTTATTTAAACAGTATTTTTCACACTAAAATCACTATAGATCTCATGTAGTCTCAATGTGCAAAGTTATTTGAATATTCTGACCACGCTCTATTTATAGGAGATCAAGAAAGTGCTTCATTAATACTTCCAACGGATAGAAAGTAGCTGAAGAGTCAACTATCCGTTGGGAGTATCGGACGTCCGGTACGCCTGTTTTTGCGTCCGACAGCAGGCAGTGAGTTGAGGTAAATTTTCTTCAGTTCTTATCGACGTCCGTAATTGGGTCTTTGTAAGCGTCCGACAGCTTTCATCGCAGTTTAAGGATTCTATGGACGTGCGGTACACTGTCCTCCGATAAGAGACAAAGAGTTTGAAAGATTCTATCGGACGTGCCGATGCTTGCGGCCATCGAGGGTCAGTGAATAGGGGGAATGGTCTTATTTCCTTCAAGACGTCCGGTTGATGGAGTTCTTCAGACAGTCCGAAGTTGCGGCATCGATTATCGACGTCCGATCCTCTGTTCTTCACAAAGCGTCCCGGGACAGCATTCAAACAACTTTTGTTTTTTTCAATTGCAAGACTTGATTCTTGAATCTGATTGGGTTTCATAACTGAAAGTATATCTGCAGATATATTAGTACAATCCATTTGTTTCGTAAACATCAAAACCTGGAACTAAGATCAACATTCTTGCATGATCGAAGACATCCAGAGGGAGTTGAATTAGGTACGTTAAAAAATTGGCCATTGTGAGTAACTTTTGTGTGCATCGCCCTCTTTTTCTAAAAGACCTACACAATGGAGCAATTGATGAGAAGCACAAGTGCTTGTGAGTAAGGAAGAGATGAGCAATTTTATATATCCAAGACAGTAAGTAAAAGAGACAGAGGATCAAACCAAGTACCAAACTCCTCTTCGTAGTTTTGATATCACTTAATCAGAGCAGAGTTTTTTTTTTCAAGTTGATCAACATACAACCAATATTTTGTGTACAAAGGAACGATCACTTCCTCTTTGCCCCAAGCCACACTTGGTCAAGCAAAGAAGTTTTACTTTCACTCGGATAACCCTCACAAAGGTACACTATTGAAATAAATGAATCACACTAGAAAAGGTTATCGAAAATTACACAAATAAATGTACAAATCTTATTTGAAGAGTATTTTTCACACTAAAATCACTATAGATCTCATGTAGTCTCAATGCGCAAAGTTATTTTAATATTCTGACCATGCTCTATTTATAGGAGATCAAGAAAGTGCTTCATTAATACTTCCAACGGATAAAAAGTAGCTGAAGAGTCAACTAGCCGTTGGGAATATCGGACGTCCGGTGCTCCTGTTTTTGGCGTCTGACAGCAGGCAGTGAGTTTGAGAAATTTTCTTCAATTCTATCGGACATCCGGTATTGTCTTTGTGAGCGTCCGACAGCTTTCATCGAGTTGAAAGGATTCTATCGGACGTCCAATACTTGCATCCGATCGAGGTCAATGAGATAGGGAAAATGTCTTATTTCCTTTGGACGTCCGGTGATGGAGTTCTTCATGCGTCCGAAGTTGCGCAATGATTATCGGACGTCCGATCCTGTCTTCACAAGCGTCCGATAGCATTCAGCAACTTTTGTTTTTTTCAATTGCACTTGATCTTTGAATCTGATTGGGTTGATAACTGAAAGTATATCTTGAAGTGATATTAGTATCATCCATTTGTTTCGTAAACATCAAAACCTAGGAACTAAGATCAACATTCTTGTAATGATCGAAGACAATCTAAGAGAGAGTGAATTAGGTAGTTAAAAAACTGGCCAAGTTGTGAGTAACTTTTTGTGTGCATGCTCTCTTTTTCTAAAAGACCACACAATGGAGCAATTGATGAGAAAACACAAGTGCTTGTGAGTAGAAGAGATGAGCAATTTATATATCAAGACAGTAAGTAAAAGAGACTGTATCAAACCAAGCACCAAACTCCTCTTGAATTTGACTGTCATTTTATAGAGGAAGTTTCTTCAACTTGATCAATTTACAACCAATATTTTGTGTACAAAGGAACGATAATTTTCTCTTTGCCCCAAGCCATACTTGGTCAAGTAAGGAAGTTTTACTATCACTTGGATAACTCTCCCAAAGGTACACCATTGAAATAATTAAATCACACTAGAAAAGGTTATCGAAAATTACACAACTAAGAGTACAAACCTTATTTAAACAGTATTTTTCACACTAAAATCACTATAGATCTCATGTAGTCTCAATGTGCAAAGTTATTTGAATATTCTGACCACGCTCTATTTATAGGAGATCAGAAAGTGCTTCATTAATACTCCAAAGGATAAGAGTAGCTGAAAGAGTCAACAATCCGTTGGGAAATCGACGGTCCGTGTACTCCCTGTTTTCGTCCGACAGGCAGTGAGTTTGGAGAAATTTTCTTCAACTTCTATCGGACGTCCGGTATTTGTCCTTTGTAAGCGTCCGACAGCTTTCATCGAGTTTAAAGGATTCTATCGGACGTCCGGTACTTCCGTCCGATAGCAGACAAAGAGTTTGAAAGATTCTACCGGACGTCCGATGCTTGCGTCCGATCGAGGTCAGTGAGATAGGGGGAATGTCTTATTTCCTTCGGACGTCCGGTGATGTAGTTCTTCATGCGTCCGAAGTTGCGCAATGATTATCGGACGTCCGATCCTGTCTTCACAAGCATCCGACAGCATTCAGCAACTTTTGTTTTTTTCAATTGCACTTGATCTTTGAATCTGATTGGGTTCATAACTGAAAGTATATCTTGAAGTGATATTAGTATCATCCATTTGTTTCGTAAACATCAAAACCTAGGAACTAAGATCAACATTCTTGAAATGATCGAAGACAATCTAAGAGGGAGTGAATTAGGTAGTTAAAAAACTGGCCAAGTTGTTAGTAACTTTTTGTGTGCATGCTCTCTTTTTCTAAAAGACCACACAATGGAGCAATTGATGAGAAAACACAAGTGCTTGTGAGTAGAAGAGATGAGCAATTTATATATCAAGACAGTAAGTAAAAGAGACAGAGTATCAAATCAAGTTCCAAACTCCTCTTGAATTTGACTGTCATTTTATAGAGGAAGTTTCTTCAACTTGATCAATTTACAACCAATATTTTGTGTACAAAGGAACGATCATTTTCTCCTTGCCCCAAGCCATACTTGGTCAAGTAAGGAAGTTTTACTATCACTTGGATAACTCTCACAAAGGTACACCATTGAAATAATTAAATCACACTAGAAAAGGTTATCGAAAATTACACAACTAAGAGTACAAACCTTATTTAAAGAGTATTTTTTTTTCACACTAAAATCACTATAGATCTCATGTAGTCTCAATGTGCAAAATTATTTGAATATTCTGACCACGCTCTATTTATAGGAGATCAAGAAAGTGCTTCATTAATACTTCCAACGGATAGAAAGTAGCTGAATAGTCAACTATCCGTTGGGAGTATCGGACCTCCGGTACTCCTGTTTTTTGCGTCCGACAGCAGGCAGTGAGTTTGAGAAATTTTCTTCAATTCTATCGGACATCCGGTATTGTCTTTGTAAGCGTTCGACAGCTTTCATCGAGTTTAAAGGATTCTATCGGACGTCCGGTACTTCCGTCCGATAGCAGACAAAGAGTTTGAAAGATTCTATCGGACGTCCGATGCTTGCGTCCGATCGAGGTCAGTGAGATAGGGGGAATGTCTTATTTCCTTCGGACGTCCGGTGATGGAGTTCTTCATGCGTCCGAAGTTGCGCAATGATTATCGGACGTCCGATCCTGTCTTCACAAGCGTCCGACAGCATTCAGCAACTTTTGTTTTTTTCAATTGCACTTGATCTTTGAATCTGATTGGATTGATAACTGAAAGTATATCTTGAAGTGATATTAGTTTCATCCATTTGTTTCGTAAACATCAAAACCTAGGAACTAAGATCAACATTCTTGTAATGATCGAAAACAATCTAAGAGGTGGTGAATTAGGTTGTTAAAAAACTGGCCAAGTTGTGAGTAACTTTTTGTGTGCATGCTCTCTTTTTCTAAAAGACCACACAATGGAGCAATTGATGAGAAAGCACAAGTGCTTGTGAGTAGAAGAGATGAGCAATTTATATATCAAGACAGTAAGTAAAAGAGACAGAGGATCAAACCAAGTACCAAACTCCTCTTGAGTTTGAATATCATTTTATAGAGCAAGTTTTTTCAAGTTGATCAACATACAACCAATATTTTGTGTACAAAGGAACGATCACTTCCTCTTTGCCCCAAGCCACATTTGGTCAAGCAAGGAAGTTTTACTTTCACTCGGATAACCCTCACAAAGGTACACTATTGAAATAAATGAATCACACTAGAAAAGGTTATCGAAAATTACACAAATAATTGTACAAATCTTATTTAAAGAGTATTTTTCACACTAAAATCACTATAGATCTCATGTAGTCTCAATGCGCAAAGTTATTTTAATATTCTGACCATGCTCTATTTATAGGAGATCAAGAAAGTGCTTCATTAATACTTCCAACGGATAAAAAGTAGCTGAAGTGTCAACTAGCCGTTGGGAATATCGGACGTCCGGTGCTCCTGTTTTTGGCGTCTGACAGCAGGCAGTGAGTTTGAGAAATTTTCTTCAATTCTATCGGACGTCCGGTATTGTCTTTGTGAGCGTCCGACAGCTTTCATCGAGTTGAAAGGATTCTATCGGACGTCCAATACTTGCATCCGATCGAGGTCAGTGAGATAGGGAAAATGTCTTATTTCCTTTGGACGTCCGGTGATGGAGTTCTTCATGCGTCCGAAGTTGCGCAATGATTATCGGACGTCCGATCCTGTCTTCACAAGCGTCCGATAGCATTCAGCAACTTTTGTTTTTTTCAATTGCACTTGATCTTTGAATCTGATTGGGTTGATAACTGAAAGTATATCTTGAAGTGATATTAGTATCATCCATTTGTTTCGTAAACATCAAAACCTAGGAACTAAGATCAACATTCTTGTAATGATCGAAGACAATCTAAGAGAGAGTGAATTAGGTAGTTAAAAAACTGGTCAAGTTGTGAGTAACTTTTTGTGTGCATGCTCTCTTTTTCTAAAAGACCACACAATGGAGCAATTGATGAGAAAACACAAGTGCTTGTGAGTAGAAGAGATGAGCAATTTATATATCAAGACAGTAAGTAAAAGAGACTGTATCAAACCAAGCACCAAACTCCTCTTGAATTTGACTGTCATTTTATAGAGGAAGTTTCTTCAACTTGATCAATTTACAACCAATATTTTGTGTACAAAGGAACGATCATTTTCTCTTTGCCCCAAGCCATACTTGGTCAAGTAAGAAAGTTTTACTATCACTTGGATAACTCTCCCAAAGGTACACCATTGAAATAATTAAATCACACTAGAAAAGGTTATCGAAAATTACACAACTAAGAGTATAAACCTTATTTAAACAGTATTTTTCACACTAAAATCACTATAGATCTCATGTAGTCTCAATGTGCAAAGTTATTTGAATATTCTGACCACGCTCTATTTATAGGAGATCAAGAAAGTGCTTCATTAATACTTCCAACGGATAGAAAGTAGCTGAAGAGTCAACTATCCGTTGGGGAATCGGACGTCCGGTACTCCTGTTTTTTGCGTCCGACAACAGGCAGTGAGTTTGAGAAATTTTCTTCAATTCTATCGGACGTCCGGTATTGTCTTTGTAAGCGTCCGACAGCTTTCATCGAGTTTAAAGGATTCTATCGGACGTCCGGTACTTCCGTCCGATAGCAGACAAAGAGTTTGAAAGATTCTATCGGACGTCCGATGCTTGCGTCCGATCGAGGTCAGTGAGATAGGGGGAATGTCTTATTTCCTTCGGACGTCCGGTGATGGAGTTCTTCATGCGTCCGAAGTTGCGCAAAGATTATCGGACGTCCGATCCTGTCTTCACAAGCGTCCGACAGCATTCAGCAACTTTTGTTTTTTCAATTGCACTTGATCTTTGAATCTGATTGGGTTCATAACTGAAAGTATATCTTGAAGTGATATTAGTATCATCCATTTGTTTCGTAAACATCAAAACCTAGGAACTAAGATCAACATTCTTGTAATGATCGAAGACAATCTAAGAGGAAGTGAATTAGGTAGTTAAAAAACTGGCCAAGTTGTTAGTAACTTTTTGTGTGCATGCTCTCTTTTTCTAAAAGACCACACAATGGAGCAATTGATGAGAAAACACAAGTGCTTGTGAGTAGAAGAGATGAGCAATTTATATATCAAGACAGTAAGTAAAAGAGACAGAGTACCAAATCAAGTTCCAAACTCCTCTTGAATTTGACTGTCATTTTATAGAGGAAGTTTCTTCAACTTGATCAATTTACAACCAATATTTTGTGTACAAAGGAACGATCATTTTCTCCTTGCCCCAAGCCATACTTGGTCAAGTAAGGAAGTTTTACTATCACTTGGATAACTCTCACAAAAGTACACCATTGAAATAATTAAATCACACTAGAAAAGGTTATCGAAAATTACACAACTAAGAGTACAAAACCTTATTTAAAGAGTATTTTTTTTTCACACTAAAATCACTATAGATCTCATGTAGTCTCAATGTGCAAAATTATTTGAATATTCTGACCACGCTCTATTTATAGGAGATCAAGAAAGTGCTTCATTAATACTTCCAACGGATAGAAAGTAGCTGAATAGTCGACTATCCGTTGGGAGTATCGGACCTCCGGTACTCCTGTTTTTTGCGTCCGACAGCAGGCAGTGAGTTTGAGAAATTTTCTTCAATTCTATCGGACATCCGGTATTGTCTTTGTAAGCGTTCGACAGCTTTCATCGAGTTTAAAGGATTCTATCGGACGTCCGGTACTTCCGTCCGATAGCAGACAAAGAGTTTGAAAGATTCTATCGGACGTCCGATGCTTGCGTCCGATCGAGGTCAGTGAGATAGGGGGAATGTCTTATTTCCTTCGGACGTCCGGTGATGGAGTTCTTCATGCGTCCGAAGATGCACAATGATTATCGGACGTCCGATCCTGTCTTCACAAGCGTCCGACAGCATTCAACAACTTTTGTTTTTTTCAATTGCACTTGATCTTTGAATCTGATTGGATTGATAACTGAAAGTATATCTTGAAGTGATATTAGTATCATCCATTTGTTTCGTAAACATCAAAACCTAGGAATTAAGATCAACATTCTTGGAATGATCGAAGACAATCTAAGAGGGGGTGAATTAGGTAGTTAAAAAACTGGCCAAGTTGTGAGTAAATTTTTGTGTGCATTGCTCTCTTTTTTCTAAAGACCACACAATGAGGCAAATTTGATGAGAAAGGCACAAGTCTTGTGAGTAGAAAAGAGATGAGGCAAATTTATATATCAAGACAGAAGTAAAAGAGACAGAGGATCAAACCAAGTACCAAACTCCTCTTGAGTTGAAAATATCATTTTATAGAGCAAGTTTTTTCAAGTTGATCACATACAACCAATATTTTTGTGTACAAAGGAACGATCACTTCATCTTTGCCCAAGCCACACTTGGGTCAGCAAGGAAGTTTAACTTTCATCGATAACCCTCACAAAGTAGCACTATTGAAAGAAATAATTGATCACACTAGAAAAGGTTATCGGAAAATTACACAAACTAAGGTACAAACCTTATTTAAAACATATTTTTCAGCACCTAAAATCACTAAGATCTTCATGTAGTCTCAAATGTGCAAAGTTATTTGAATAATTCTGACCACGCTCTAGCTCTTATTATAGGAGATTCAAGAGGTGCTTTCATTAATACTTCCACGGATGAGAAAGTAAGCTGAAGAGTCAATATCCGTTTGGGAGTATCGGACGTCCGGTAACTCCTGTTTTTTGCGTCCGACAGCAGGCAGTGGTTTGAGAAATTTTCTTCAATTCTTCCGACGGTTCCGGTATTGTCTTTGTAAGCGTCCGACAGCTTTTCATCGATTAAAAGGATTCTTATCGGACGTCCGGGTACTTCCGTCCGATAGCAGACAATAAGAGTTTGAAAGATTCTATCGGACGTCCTATGCTTGCGTTCAATCGAGGTCAGTGAGATAGGGGGAATGTCTTATTTCCTTCGGACGTCCGGTGATGGAGTTCTTCATGCGTCCGAAGTTGCGCAATGATTATCGGACGTCCGATCCTGTCTTCAGAAGCGTCCGACAGCATTCAGCAACTTTTGTTTTTTTCAATTGCACTTGATCTTTGAATCTGATTGGGTTCATAACTGAAAGTATATCTTGAAGATATATTAGTATCATCCATTTGTTTCGTAAACATCAAAACCTAGGAACTAAGATCAACATTCTTGCAATGATCGAAGACAATCTAAGAGGGAGTGAATTAGGTAGTTAAAAAATTGGCCAATTTGTGAGTAACTTTTTGTGTGCATGCCCTCTTTTTCTAAAAGACCACACAATGAAGCAATTGATGAGAAAGCAGAAGTGCTTGTGAGTAGAAGAGATGAGCAGTTTATATATCAAGACAGTACGTAAAAGAGACAGAGGATCAAACCAAGTACCAAACTCCTCTTGAGTTTGAATATCACTTTATAGAGCAAGTTTTTTCAAGTTGATCAACATACAACCAATATTTTGTGTACAAAGGAACGATCACTTCCTCTTTGCCCCAAGCCACACTTGGTCAAGCAAGGAAGTTTTACTTTCACTCGGATAACCCTCACAAAGGTACACTATTGAAATAAATGAATCACACTAGAAAAGGTTATCGAAAATTACACAACTAAATGTACAAATCTTATTTGAGGAGTATTTTTCCCACTAAAATCACTATAGATCTCATGTAGTCTCAATGTGCAAAGTTATTTGAAGATACTGACCATGCTCTATTTATAGGGGATCAAGAAAGTGCTTCATTAATACTTCCAACGGATAAGAAGTAGCTGAAGAGTCAACTAGCCGTTGGGAATATCGGACGTCCGGTGCTCCTGTTTTTGGCGTCTGACAGCAGGCAGTGAGTTTGAGAAATTTTCTTCAATTCTATCGGACGTCCGGTATTGTCTTTGTGAGCGTCCGACAGCTTTCATCGAGTTGAAAGGATTCTAATGGACGTCCGGTACTTCAGTCCGATACCAGACAAAGAGTTTGAAAGTTTCTATCGGACGTCCAATACTTGCATCCGATCGAGGTTAGTGAGGTAGGGGGAATGTCTTATTTCCTTCGGACGTCCAGTGATGGAGTTCTTCATGCGTCCGAAGTTGCGCAATGATTATCGGACGTCCGATCCTGTCTTCACAAGCGTCCGATAGCATTCAGCAACTTTTGTTTTTTTCAATTGCACTTGATCTTTGAATCTGATTGGGTTGATAACTGAAAGTATATCTTGAAGTGATATTAGTATCATCCATTTGTTTCGTAAACATCAAAACCTAGGAACTAAGAACAACATTCTTGTAATGATCGAAGACAATCTAAGAGAGAGTGAATTAGGTAGTTAAAAAACTGGCCAAGTTGTGAGTAACTTTTTGTGTGCATGCTCTCTTTTTCTAAAAGACCACACAATGGAGCAATTGATGAGAAAACACAAGTGCTTGTGAGTAGAAGAGATGAGCAATTTATATATCAAGACAGTAAGTAAAAGAGACTGTATCAAACCAAGCACCAAACTCCTCTTGAATTTGACTGTCATTTTATAGAGGAAGTTTCTTCAACTTGATCAATTTACAACCAATATTTTGTGTACAAAGGAACGTTCATTTTCTCTTTGCCCCAAGCCAAACTTGGTCAAGTAAGGAAGTTTTACTAACACTTGGATAACTCTCCCAAAGGTACACCATTGAAATAATTAAATCACACTAGAAAAGGTGATCGAAAATTACACAACTAAGAGTACAAACCTTATTTAAACAGTATTTTTCACACTAAAATCACTATAGATCTCATGTAGTCTCAATGTGCAAAGTTATTTGAATATTCTGACCACGCTCTATTTATAGGAGATCAAGAAAGTGCTTCATTAATACTTCCAACGGATAGAAAGTAGCTGAAGAGTCAACTATCCGTTGGGAGAATCGGACGTCCGGTACTCCTGCTTTTTGCGTCCGACAACAGGCAGTGAGTTTGAGAAATTTTCTTCAATTCTATCGGACGTCCGGTATTGTCTTTGTAAGTGTCCGACAGCTTTCATCGAGTTTAAAGGATTCTATCGGACGTCCGGTACTTCCATCCGATAGCAGACAAAGAGTTTGAAAGATTCTACCGGACGTCCGATGCTTGCGTCCGATCGAGGTCAGTGAGATAGGGGGAATGTCTTATTTTCTTCGGACGTCCTGTGATGGAGTTCTTCATGCGTCCGAAGTTGCGCAATGATTATCGGACGTCCGATCCTGTCTTCACAAGCGTCCGACAGCATTCAGCAACTTTTGTTTTTTTCAATTGCACTTGATCTTTGAATCTGATTGGGTTCATAACTGAAAGTATATCTTGAAGTGATATTAGTATCATCCATATGTTTCGTAAACATCAAAACCTAGGAACTAAGATCAACATTCTTGTAATGATCGAAGACAATCTAAGAGGGAGTGAATTAGGTAGTTAAAAAACTGGCCAAGTTGTTAGTAACTTTTTGTGTGCATGCTCTCTTTTTCTAAAAGACCACACAATGGAGCAATTGATGAGAAAACACAAGTGCTTGTGAGTAGAATAGATGAGCAATTTATATATCAAGACAGTAAGTAAAAGAGACAGAGTATCAAATCAAGTTCCAAACTCCTCTTGAATTTGACTGTCATTTTATAGAGGAAGTTTCTTCAACTTGATCAATTTACAACCAATATTTTGTGTACAAAGGAACGATCATTTTCTCCTTGCCCCAAGCCATACTTGGTCAAGTAAGGAAGTTTTACTATCACTTGGATAACTCTCACAAAGGTACACCATTGAAATAATTAAATCACACTAGAAAAGGTTATCGAAAATTACACAACTAAGAGTACAAACCTTATTTAAAGAGTATTTTTTTTTCACACTAAAATCACTATAGATCTCATGTAGTCTCAATGTGCAAAATTATTTGAATATTCTGACCACGCTCTATTTATAGGAGATCAAGAAAGTGCTTCATTAATACTTCCAACGGATAGAAAGTAGCTGAAGAGTCAACTATCCGTTGGGAGTATCGGACGTCCGGTACTCCTGTTTTTTGCGTCCGACAGCAGGCAGTGAGTTTGAGAAATTTTCTTCAATTCTAT
>NW_020861621.1:0-28937 GCF_003713205.1 Coffea eugenioides
CTGGCTCGAGACGACCGGTAACAAGGGGCAATGGCCAGTTCAGCCCAAAAGGCTTACATTCATGCGCAAGTAGCATTTAATCATTAATCATGAAAATTTCACACTTATTTAGGTCGAGTGCGATAAAGTACGCACTCGCCCAGAAAATTCGTTTTAACAATCATTGAAAGAACTTAACACATTATCAATCCATAATCACAAGACAATTAGTCAAGGAAATATCTCAAACAAGGAACACTCTCATATAAGCACGCATGATATGCAAGAAAATAGTTCAAAAGTAACTTTGGAAACAGTTCATAAGTAACTTTGGAAACAGTTCAAAAGTAAATAATGCAAGAAACGTTTCACAAGTACTTTGGAAATAGTTTAGGGTCACTCACCTCCACGGCTCCGAAACTATCCATCATATTGCATTGCCTTGCTCAAACCCAAGTCTTAGATCACAAACTCAATGCAAACCAATCCTTTAAAAGTTCGGACAGCATTTCCCATAAATTTGCTTACTTTTCCAGCCGTCATGGCTTCATGATTTCCTCATTCCAACCCAAAGGTACACACACAACAACAAGTTCATCCAATAGCCATTCAACAAAATCCAAGTAGTACAAAGACAAGTCAAGCTAGGGAAAAGTCCGGAAATGAAAGTTAAGCTCAAAACCAGAAAAACAGTTTTGACGTCCTTTTTGCGGTAATGGTACCAAAGGCGCTACGATTATCGGATGGAGGTCCAAGACCCACCGTTTCGAAGCTAAGAACCAGGGCTAAAACAATGTAGAAGGTCACTCAGTCCAAATCCCAGTACAACTAAGTCAAATATGCCAAATAACAAACCAGAACCGTAATTGCAGGTTTACAAATTACACTATGCTGTAATCAGTACAACTCAGTCTAAACAGGTCCAAATGCATAAATTCCAAAGGCATATGGTAGCTAGGACATCAAGCTACATTTCATCAGAAGACCTCAACAACCAAATCCAAAGCAATTCCAGTCAAAACAACCCATTTCAGACACAGTTCTAACATCCTGATGAACCCAGAACAGCAATAGTAATTTCGGCTTATCTCATTCTACACTACTCCAATTGACCTGAAATTTTTCAGGCACCATTAAAACATCAATACCTACAACTTTCATGTTTTGAGCTAAGGCCAATTCGGCCTCTATCTAGGACCAAAAATTTCGGACAGAATGAAGAACCAAGAACCCTAATTTTCCAGAATTTCTTCCAAAACAGAAATTGATTGCAATTGTCCACTTTTTCCACCTTCTAGAATCATTAAACATCATTTTCAATCATCATACATAACCACATAATCATACTCATATTAGAACAGAAAAATCCCCAAAAATAATAAAAGTTCATCCATCCAACCACAACTCAAAATATAATCCATCAAACCATCTCTTTAGCCATCACAAGTCACTAATTTAGCATAATCAAGAACAAAGAAAGGATTGCTAGACATGAACCTTGAAATAGCAAGAAAGTTGATGGCTTAGTCCTTTGCCTTCTCTAATCACTCCACCACTACCTTCAATCTTCCTAAACAAGTGACTTTTGTGGAGGAATTCGAAAGTTTAACGGTTGATTCACAAGATTGAGCAAGAAATGGAGTTGGAGTTGAAAGCTTTCTTCTTGTATTCTTGCTCCAAGAGGTTCGGCCAAGCTTGCAGAAATTTAGGTGATTTTTGGGTCAAAATTGAGTATTAATAAAGGTAAGAAATAATGGTCAAAGTCAAGGTTGAATAGGAAGGTGACACTTGTCACCCTTTTGGTTCAAAACTTATCTTTTTGTCTCTCCAATACAAATATCTTAACACTTTGTAAAATAATATCACTTAATACAAAATTCCAACAAGTTGTCAAAAATATAATGCATTTACCGCACTAGCGGGTCCCACGTCCAAAATACGCTTTTAATTTCTCAAAAACTAACCGATACTAGAAAAATAATTTAAAACTCATCTTTTCTCATTAAACTTTTATCTGGGGGAATTTTCTAATAAAGAAAAATGTAGAACCAGGCGGGCGATTAATCAAATAAACCCCTAGAAAATTAGAAAATTTCCGGGTTCTCAAAACTCATTTTTTTTCGGGGCGTCACAATCTCCCCTCCTCAAAAGAAATGCGTCCTCGACATTCCATCTTGTCACAATCCAGTCGAGAACATCCCCGCAAGAATACTCTCAAGCATCAAATCCAACCCACAGTCCGGCCATCCTAACTCCAAGCTAGGATACACTACAGAGATCTGAAGCCTAAGCTCTGATACCAACTGTCAACAGCCCACCTCCCCCTAAGGCGAACCAGAGGGTTCGGCGGGCCGCCTGCCCGCTCTCGCCGGGACTCAGTCCGTTCACTACAATCCTCCGATGAATTACAAGAATAAACCTCAATATTACAATATAAATCTCCATATACATCCAAATGATTACCAGATAATGATAACATAAATTCTCCAATATAATTACAATGTCATAGCGAAAGCCAGAAAATATTCCCAACTATACATAAAATGATTCCAAATCCAAATTGTACAAAACAAAGGCCATCCAATCACGTGCACAAGTACTACAAAGTCCATTCCTTCGCCTTGAGCCCTGTGGAGGGGAATAAAAATTTTTGGGTGAGCCTAGAAGCTCAAGCGAGAACCAGAAAAATCAGGTAAATCAAATCGGTTTAAACAATAATTTCTTTTCAATGATGTAATAAATCAAATGATAAGTCGAGAAACAATTACAACATTTACAAAACATTAAATATGGAGTATCAATAATTCAAGAAACATGTACAATGGAAAGCGATAGTAACATTCATGAAAAGATACGTTCGTTCTCCTGTCATTTCCTTTTTTTTTTTAATTTGAAATTGCATCATTTTCCACCAACCTCCACCAACCTACAAAGGTAATACTCGAGTATACCAAACGTTCACCCAGGTCCCTAATCGCCCGACCGAGTCCGCTTCTGGCTCGAGACGACCGGTAACAAGGGGCAATGGCCAGTTCAGCCCAAAAGGCTTACATTCATGCGCAAGTAGCATTTAATCATTAATCATGAAAATTTCACACTTATTTAGGTCGAGTGCGATAAAGTACGCACTCGCCCAGAAAATTCGTTTTAACAATCATTGAAAGAACTTAACACATTATCAATCCATAATCACAAGACAATTAGTCAAGGAAATATCTCAAACAAGGAACACTCTCATATAAGCACGCATGATATGCAAGAAAATAGTTCAAAAGTAACTTTGGAAACAGTTCATAAGTAACTTTGGAAACAGTTCAAGAGTAAATAATGCAAGAAACGTTTCACAAGTACTTTGGAAATAGTTTAGGGTCACTCACCTCCACGGCTCCGAAACTATCCATCATATTGCATTGCCTTGCTCAAACCCAAGTCTTAGATCACAAACTCAATGCAAACCAATCCTTTAAAAGTTCGGACAGCATTTCCCATAAATTTGCTTACTTTTCCAGCCGTCATGGCTTCATGATTTCCTCATTCCAACCCAAAGGTACACACACAACAACAAGTTCATCCAATAGCCATTCAACAAAATCCAAGTAGTACAAAGACAAGTCAAGCTAGGGAAAAGTCCGGAAATGAAAGTTAAGCTCAAAACCAGAAAAACAATTTTGACGTCCTTTTTGCGGTAATGGTACCAAAGGCGCTACGATTATCAGATGGAGGTCCAAGACCCACCGTTTCGAAGCTAAGAACCAGGGCTAAAACAATGTAGAAGGTCACTCAGTCCAAATCCCAGTACAACTAAGTCAAATATGCCAAATAACAAACCAGAACCGTAATTGCAGGTTTACAAATTACACTATGCTGTAATCAGTACAACTCAGTCTAAACAGGTCCAAATGCATAAATTCCAAAGGCATATGGTAGCTAGGACATCAAGCTACATTTCATCAGAAGACCTCAACAACCAAATCCAAAGCAATTCCAGTCAAAACAACCCATTTCAGACACAGTTCTAACATCCTGATGAACCCAGAACAGCAATAGTAATTTCGGCTTATCTCATTCTACACTACTCCAATTGACCTGAAATTTTGCAGAAACCCTTAAAACATCAATACCTACAACTTTTATGTTTTGAGCTAAGGCCAATTCGGCCTCTATCTAGGACCAAAAATTTCGGACAGAATGAAGAACCAAGAACCCTAATTTTCCAGAATTTCTTCCAAAAGAGAAATTGATTGCAATTGTCCACTTTTTCCACCTTCTAGAATCATTAAACATCATTTCCAATCATCATACATAACCACATAATCATACTCATATTAGAACAGAAAAATCCCCAAAAATAATAAAAGTTCATCCATTACCAACCACAAACTCCAAATATAATCCATCAAACCATCTCTTAGCCCATGCACACAAGTCACTAATTTAGCATAATCAAGAACAAAGAAAAGGATTGCTAGACATGAAAACCTTGAAAATAGCAAGAAGTTGATGGCTTAGTCCTTTGCCTTCTTCTAATCACTCCAACGCACTACTTCAATTCTTCCTAAAAACAAAGTGACTTTTGTGGAGGAATTCGAAAGTTTAACGGTTGATTCACAAGATTGAGCAAGAAATGGAGTTGGAGTTGAAGGCTTTCTTCTTGTATTCTTGCTCCAAGAGGTTCGGCCAAGCTTGCAGAAATTTAGGTGATTTTTGGGTCAAAATTGAGTATTAATAAAGGTAAGAAATAATGGTCAAAGTCAAGGTTGAATAGGAAGGTGACACTTGTCACCCTTTTGGTTCAAAACTTATCTTTTTGTCTCTCCAATACAAATATCTTAACACTTTGTAAAATAATATCACTTAATACAAAATTCCAACAAGTTGTCAAAAATATAATGCATTTACCGCACTAGCGGGTCCCACGTTCAAAATACGCTTTTAATTTCTCAAAAATTAACTGATACTAGAAAAATCATTTTAAAACTATCTTTTCTCATAAACTTTATCTGGGGAATTTTTCTAATAAAGAAAATGTAGAAAAGGCGGGCGATTAAATAAAATAAACCCTAGAAAATTAGAAAATTTCCGGGTTCTCAAACTCATTTTTTTTCGGGGCGTCACAATCTCCCCTCCTTAAAAGAATGTCGTCCTCGACATTCCATCTTGTACCAATCAAGTCGAGACATCCCGCAAGAATCTCTCAAGCATCAAATCAAACCCACAGTCCGGCATCCTAAACTCCAAGCCTAGGATACACTACAGAGATCTGAAGCCTAAGCTCTGATACCAACTGTCACAGCCCCACCTCCCCCTAAGGCGAACCAGAGGGTTCGGCGGGCCGCCTGCCCGGCTCTCGCCGGGACTCAGTCGTTCACTACAATCCTCAAATGAATTACAAGAATAAACCTCAAATATTACAATATAAATCTCCAATATACATCAAATGAATTACCAGATAATGATTACATCAAATTCTCCAATAAATAATTACATGTCATAAGCGAAGCAGAAATAATTCCCAACTATACATAAAATGATTCCAAATCCAAATTGTACAAAACATAGGCCATCCAATCACGTGCACAAGTACTACAAGTCATTCCTTCGCCTTGAGCCCTGTGGAGGGGAATAAAACATTTTTGGGGTGAGCTAGAAGCTCAGCGAGTAACCAGAAAATCAGTAATCAAATCGGTTTAACAATATTTCTTTTCAATGATGTCATAAATCAAATGATAAGTCGAGAAACAATTACAACATTTACAAAACATTAAATATGGAGTATCAATAATTCAAGAAACATGTACAATGGAAAGCGATAGTAACATTCATGAAAAGATACGTTCGTTCTCCTGTCATTTCCTTTTTTTTTTTAATTTGAAATTGCATCATTTTCCACCAACCTCCACCAACCTACAAAGGTAATACTCGAGTATACCAAACGTTCACCCAGGTCCCTAATCGCCCGACCGAGTCCGCTTCTGGCTCGAGACGACCGGTAACAAGGGGCAATGGCCAGTTCAGCCCAAAAGGCTTACATTCATGCGCAAGTAGCATTTAATCATTAATCATGAAAATTTCACACTTATTTAGGTCGAGTGCGATAAAGTACGCACTCGCCCAGAAAATTCGTTTTAACAATCATTGAAAGAACTTAACACATTATCAATCCATAATCACAAGACAATTAGTCAAGGAAATATCTCAAACAAGGAACACTCTCATATAAGCACGCATGATATGCAAGAAAATAGTTCAAAAGTAACTTTGGAAACAGTTCATAAGTAACTTTGGAAACAGTTCAAGAGTAAATAATGCAAGAAACGTTTCACAAGTACTTTGGAAATAGTTTAGGGTCACTCACCTCCACGGCTCCGAAACTATCCATCATATTGCATTGCCTTGCTCAAACCCAAGTCTTAGATCACAAACTCAATGCAAACCAATCCTTTAAAAGTTCGGACAGCATTTCCCCTAAATTTGCTTACTTTTCCAGCCGTCATGGCTTCATGATTTCCTCATTCCAATCCAAAGGTACACACACAACAACAAGTTCATCCAATAGCCATTCAACAAAATCCAAGTAGTACAAAGACAAGTCAAGCTAGGGAAAAGTCCGGAAATGAAAGTTAAGCTCAAAACCAGAAAAACAGTTTTGACGTCCTTTTTGCGGTAATGGTACCAAAGGCGCTACGATTATCGGATGGAGGTCCAAGACCCACCGTTTCGAAGCTAAGAACCAGGGCTAAAACAATGTAGAAGGTCACTCAGTCCAAATCCCAGTACAACTAAGTCAAATATGCCAAATAACAAACCAGAACCGTAATTGCAGGTTTACAAATTACACTATGCTGTAATCAGTACAACTCAGTCTAAACAGGTCCAAATGCATAAATTCCAAAGGCATATGGTAGCTAGGACATCAAGCTACATTTCATCAGAAGACCTCAACAACCAAATCCAAAGCAATTCCAGTCAAAACAACCCATTTCAGACACAGTTCCTAACACCTGATGAACCCAGAAACAGCATATATATTCGCTTATCTCATTCTACACTACTCCAATTGACCTGAAATTTTGCCAGAAACCCTTAAAACATCAATACCTTTACACTTTTATGTTTTGAGCTAAGGCCAATTTCGGCCCTCTAATCTAGGACCAAAAAATTTTCGGACAGAAATGAAGAACCAAAGGAACCCTAATTTTTCCAGAATTTCTTCCAAAAGAAGAAATTGGATTTGCAATTGTCCCACTTTTTTTCCGCACCTTCTAGAATCATTAAACCATCAATTTCCAATCATCAATACATAACCACATAATCATAACTCATATTAGAAAGAAAAATCCCAAAAATAATAAAAGTTCATCCATCCAACCACAACTCAAAATATAATCCTTCAAACCATCTCTTTAGCCATCACAAGTCACTAATTTAGCATAATCAAGAACAAAGAAAGGATGGCTAGACATGAACCTTGAAATATCAAGAAAGTTGATGGCTTAGTCATTTGCCTTCTCTAATCACTCCACCACTACCTTCAATCTTCCTAAACAAGTGACTTTTGTGGAGGAATTCGAAAGTTTAACGGTTGATTCACAAGATTGAGCAAGAAATGGAGTTGGAGTTGAAGGCTTTCTTCTTGTATTTTTGCTCCAAGAGGTTCGGCCAAGCTTGCAGAAATTTAGGTGATTTTTGGATCAAAATTGAGTATTAGTAAAGGTAAGAAATAATGGTCAAAGTCAAGGTTGAATAGGAAGATGACACTTGTCACCCTTTTGGTTCAAAATTATCTTTTTGTCTCTCCAATACAAATATCTAACACTTTGTCAAAATAATATCACTTAATACAAGAAATTCCAACAAGTTGGTCAAAAATATAAATGCATTTACCGCACTAGCGGGCCCACGTTCAAAATACGCTTTTTAATTTCTCAAAAAATTAACCGATACTAGAAAAAATCATTTTAAAAACTATCTTTTTCTCATAAACATTTATCTGGGAATTTTTTACTAATAAAGAAAATGTAGAAAAGGCGGGCGATTAAATAAAATAAACCCTAGAAAATTAGAAAATTTCCGGGTTCTCAAACTCATTTTTTTTCGGGGCGTCACAATCTCCCCTCCTTAAAAGAATGTCGTCCTCGACATTCCATCTTGTACCAATCAAGTCGAGACATCCCGCAAGAATCTCTCAAGCATCAAATCAAACCCACAGTCCGGCATCCTAAACTCCAAGCCTAGGATACACTACAGAGATCTGAAGCCTAAGCTCTGATACCAACTGTCACAGCCCCACCTCCCCCTAAGGCGAACCAGAGGGTTCGGCGGGCCGCCTGCCCGGCTCTCGCCGGGACTCAGTCGTTCACTACAATCCTCAAATGAATTACAAGAATAAACCTCAAATATTACAATATAAATCTCCAATATACATCAAATGAATTACCAGATAATGATTACATCAAATTCTCCAATAAATAATTACATGTCATAAGCGAAGCAGAAATAATTCCCAACTATACATAAAATGATTCCAAATCCAAATTGTACAAAACATAGGCCATCCAATCACGTGCACAAGTACTACAAGTCATTCCTTCGCCTTGAGCCCTGTGGAGGGGAATAAAACATTTTTGGGGTGAGCTAGAAGCTCAGCGAGTAACCAGAAAATCAGTAATCAAATCGGTTTAACAATATTTCTTTTCAATGATGTCATAAATCAAATGATAAGTCGAGAAACAATTACAACATTTACAAAACATTAAATATGGAGTATCAATAATTCAAGAAACATGTACAATGGAAAGCGATAGTAACATTCATGAAAAGATACGTTCGTTCTCCTGTCATTTCCTTTTTTTTTTTAATTTGAAATTGCATCATTTTCCACCAACCTCCACCAACCTACAAAGGTAATACTCGAGTATACCAAACGTTCACCCAGGTCCCTAATCGCCCGACCGAGTCCGCTTCTGGCTCGAGACGACCGGTAACAAGGGGCAATGGCCAGTTCAGCCCAAAAGGCTTACATTCATGCGCAAGTAGCATTTAATCATTAATCATGAAAATTTCACACTTATTTAGGTCGAGTGCGATAAAGTACGCACTCGCCCAGAAAATTCGTTTTAACAATCATTGAAAGAACTTAACACATTATCAATCCATAATCACAAGACAATTAGTCAAGGAAATATCTCAAACAAGGAACACTCTCATATAAGCACGCATGATATGCAAGAAAATAGTTCAAAAGTAACTTTGGAAACAGTTCATAAGTAACTTTGGAAACAGTTCAAAAGTAAATAATGCAAGAAACGTTTCACAAGTACTTTGGAAATAGTTTAGGGTCACTCACCTCCACGGCTCCGAAACTATCCATCATATTGCATTGCCTTGCTCAAACCCAAGTCTTAGATCACAAACTCAATGCAAACCAATCCTTTAAAAGTTCGGACAGCATTTCCCCTAAATTTGCTTACTTTTCCAGCCGTCATGGCTTCATGATTTCCTCATTCCAACCCAAAGGTACACACACAACAACAAGTTCATCCAATAGCCATTCAACAAACTCCAAGTAGTACAAAGACAAGTCAAGCTAGGGAAAAGTCCGGAAATGAAAGTTAAGCTCAAAACCAGAAAAATAGTTTTGACGTCCTTTTTGCGGTAATGGTACCAAAGGCGCTACGATTATCGGATGGGGGTCCAAGACCCACCGTTTCGAAGCTAAGAACCAGGGCTAAAACAATGTAGAAGGTCACTCAGTCCAAATACCAGTACAACTAAGTCAAATATGCCAAATAACAAACCAGAACCGTAATTGCAGGTTTACAAATTACACTATGCTGTAATCAGTACAACTCAGTCTAAACAGGTCCAAATGCATAAATTCTAAAGGCATATGGTAGCTAGGACATCAAGCTACATTTCATCAGAAGACCTCAACAACCAAATCCAAAGCAATTCCAGTCAAAACAACCCATTTCAGACACAGTTCTAACATCCTGATGAACCCAGAACAGCAATAGTAATTTCGGCTTATCTCATTCTACACTACTCCAATTGACCTGAAATTTTTCAGGCACCATTAAAACATCAATACCTACAACTTTCATGTTTTGAGCTAAGGCCAATTCGGCCTCTATCTAGGACCAAAAATTTCGGACAGAATGAAGAACCAAGAACCCTAATTTTCCAGAATTTCTTCCAAAACAGAAATTGATTGCAATTGTCCACTTTTTCCACCTTCTAGAATCATTAAACATCATTTCCAATCATCATACATAACCACATAATCATACTCATATTAGAACAGAAAAATCCCCAAAAATAATAAAAGTTCATCCATCCAACCACAACTCAAAATATAATCCATCAAACCATCTCTTTAGCCATCACAAGTCACTAATTTAGCATAATCAAGAACAAAGAAAGGATTGCTAGACATGAACCTTGAAATAGCAAGAAAGTTGATGGCTTAGTCCTTTGCCTTCTCTAATCACTCCACCACTACCTTCAATCTTCCTAAACAAGTGACTTTTGTGGAGGAATTCGAAAGTTTAACGGTTGATTCACAAGATTGAGCAAGAAATGGAGTTGGAGTTGAAAGCTTTCTTCTTGTATTCTTGCTCCAAGAGGTTCGGCCAAGCTTGCAGAAATTTAGGTGATTTTTGGGTCAAAATTGAGTATTAATAAAGGTAAGAAATAATGGTCAAAGTCAAGGTTGAATAGGAAGGTGACACTTGTCACCCTTTTGGTTCAAAACTTATCTTTTTGTCTCTCCAATACAAATATCTTAACACTTTGTAAAATAATATCACTTAATACAAAATTCCAACAAGTTGTCAAAAATATAATGCATTTACCGCACTAGCGGGTCCCACGTTCAAAATACGCTTTTAATTTCTCAAAAATTAACCGATACTAGAAAAATCATTTTAAAACTATCTTTTCTCATAAACTTTATCTGGGGAATTTTTCTAATAAAGAAAATGTAGAAAAGGCGGGCGATTAAATAAAATAAACCCTAGAAAATTAGAAAATTTCCGGGTTCTCAAACTCATTTTTTTTCGGGGCGTCACAATCTCCCCTCCTTAAAAGAATGTCGTCCTCGACATTCCATCTTGTACCAATCAAGTCGAGACATCCCGCAAGAATCTCTCAAGCATCAAATCAAACCCACAGTCCGGCATCCTAAACTCCAAGCCTAGGATACACTACAGAGATCTGAAGCCTAAGCTCTGATACCAACTGTCACAGCCCCACCTCCCCCTAAGGCGAACCAGAGGGTTCGGCGGGCCGCCTGCCCGGCTCTCGCCGGGACTCAGTCGTTCACTACAATCCTCAAATGAATTACAAGAATAAACCTCAAATATTACAATATAAATCTCCAATATACATCAAATGAATTACCAGATAATGATTACATCAAATTCTCCAATAAATAATTACATGTCATATGCGAAGCAGAAATAATTCCCAACTATACATAAAATGATTCCAAATCCAAATTGTACAAAACATAGGCCATCCAATCACGTGCACAAGTACTACAAGTCCTTCCTTCGCCTTGAGCCCTGTGGAGGGGAATAAAACATTTTTGGGGTGAGCTAGAAGCTCAGCGAGTAACCAGAAAATCAGTAATCAAATCGGTTTAACAATATTTCTTTTCAATGATGTCATAAATCAAATGATAAGTCGAGAAACAATTACAACATTTACAAAACATTAAATATGGAGTATCAATAATTCAAGAAACATGTACAATGGAAAGCGATAGTAACATTCATGAAAAGATACGTTCGTTCTCCTGTCATTTCCTTTTTTTTTTAATTTGAAATTGCATCATTTTCCACCAACCTCACCCAACCTACAAAGGTAATACTCGAGTATACCAAACGTTCACCCAGGTCCCTAAATCGCCCCGACCGAGTTTGCCGCTTCTGGCCGAGGACGACCGGGTAACCAAGGGGCAATGGCCAGTTCAGCCCAAAAGGCTTACATTCATGCCAAGTTAGCATTTAATCATAATCCTGAAAATTTTCACACTTATTTAGTCGAGTGCGATTAAAGTACGCACCGACCCAGAAATTCGTTTTAACAGATCATTGAAAAACTTAAACAACATTATCAATCCATAATCACAAGACAAAAAGTTAGTCAAAGGAGCGAAATATCTCAAACAAGGAAACACTCTCATATAAGCACGCATGATAATGCAAGAAAATAGTTCAAAAAGTAACTTTGGAAACAGTTCATAAGTAACTTTGGAAACAGTTCAAAAGTAAATAATGCAAGAAACGTTTCACAAGTACTTTGGAAATAGTTTAGGGTCACTCACCTCCACGGCTCCGAAACTATCCATCATATTGCATTGCCTTGCTCAAACCCAAGTCTTAGATCACAAACTCAATGCAAACCAATCCTTTAAAAGTTCGGACAGCATTTCCCCTAAATTTGCTTACTTTTCCAGCCGTCATGGCTTCATGATTTCCTCATTCCAACCCAAAGGTACACACACAACAACAAGTTCATCCAATAGCCATTCAACAAACTCCAAGTAGTACAAAGACAAGTCAAGCTAGGGAAAAGTCCGGAAATGAAAGTTAAGCTCAAAACCAGAAAAATAGTTTTGACGTCCTTTTTGCGGTAATGGTACCAAAGGCGCTACGATTATCGGATGGGGGTCCAAGACCCACCGTTTCGAAGCTAAGAACCAGGGCTAAAACAATGTAGAAGGTCACTCAGTCCAAATACCAGTACAACTAAGTCAAATATGCCAAATAACAAACCAGAACCGTAATTGCAGGTTTACAAATTACACTATGCTGTAATCAGTACAACTCAGTCTAAACAGGTCCAAATGCATAAATTCTAAAGGCATATGGTAGCTAGGACATCAAGCTACATTTCATCAGAAGACCTCAACAACCAAATCCAAAGCAATTCCAGTCAAAACAACCCATTTCAGACACAGTTCTAACATCCTGATGAACCCAGAACAGCAATAGTAATTTCGGCTTATCTCATTCTACACTACTCCAATTGACCTGAAATTTTGCAGAAACCCTTAAAACATCAATACCTACAACTTTTATGTTTTGAGCTAAGGCCAATTCGGCCTCTATCTAGGACCAAAAATTTCGGACAGAATGAAGAACCAAGAACCCTAATTTTCCAGAATTTCTTCCAAAAGAGAAATTGATTGCAATTGTCCACTTTTTCCACCTTCTAGAATCATTAAACATCATTTCCAATCATCATACATAACCACATAATCATACTCATATTAGAACAGAAAAATCCCCAAAAATAATAAAAGTTCATCCATCCAACCACAACTCAAAATATAATCCATCAAACCATCTCTTTAGCCATCACAAGTCACTAATTTAGCATAATCAAGAACAAAGAAAGGATTGCTAGACATGAACCTTGAAATAGCAAGAAAGTTGATGGCTTAGTCCTTTGCCTTCTCTAATCACTCCACCACTACCTTCAATCTTCCTAAACAAGTGACTTTTGTGGAGGAATTCGAAAGTTTAACGGTTGATTCACAAGATTGAGCAAGAAATGGAGTTGGAGTTGAAAGCTTTCTTCTTGTATTCTTGCTCCAAGAGGTTCGGCCAAGCTTGCAGAAATTTAGGTGATTTTTGGGTCAAAATTGAGTATTAATAAAGGTAAGAAATAATGGTCAAAGTCAAGGTTGAATAGGAAGGTGACACTTGTCACCCTTTTGGTTCAAAACTTATCTTTTTGTCTCTCCAATACAAATATCTTAACACTTTGTAAAATAATATCACTTAATACAAAATTCCAACAAGTTGTCAAAAATATAATGCATTTACCGCACTAGCGGGTCCCACGTTCAAAATACGCTTTTAATTTCTCAAAAATTAACCGATACTAGAAAAATCATTTTAAAACTATCTTTTCCTCATAAACTTGATCTGGGCGAAATTTTTGCTAATAAAGAAAATGTAGAAAAAAGGCGGGCGATTAAATAAAATAAACCTAGAAAATTAGAAAATTCTCCGGGTTCTCAAACTCATTTTTTTTTCGGGCGGCGTCACCAATCTCCCTCCTTAAAAGATGGTCGTGCCTCACATTCCATCTTTACCAATTCAAGTCGAGAACAATCCCGCGAAGAAATCTCTCAAGCAATTCAAATCAAAACCCACCAGTCCGGCATCCTAAACCCAGCCTAGGATACACTACAGAGATCTGAAGCTAAAGCTCTATCCAACTGTCACGAGCCCCACCTCCCCCCTAGGCGAACAGAGGGTTCGGCGGGGCGCCTGCCCGGCTCTCGCCGGACTCAGTCGTTCACTACAATCCTCCAGATGAATTACAAGAATTAAACCTCAAATATTACAATATAAATCTCCAATATACATTTCAAATGGACATTACCAGATAATGATTACATCAAATTCCTCAAAAAAAAATTAAAAATTTTTTTTATTACATGTTCATAAGCGAAGGCAGAAATAATTCCCACTATACATAAAATGATTCCAAATCCAAATTGTTACAAAACATAGGCCACTCCAATCAACGTAATGCACAATACTACAAGTCATTCCTTCGGCCTTGAGCCCTGTGGAGGGGAATAAAACATTTTTGCGGGTGAAAGCTAGAAGCTCAGCGCATAAACCATAAATCAAGTATCAAATCGAATTTTTAACAATATTTCTTTTCAATGATGTAATAAATCAAATGATAAGTCGAGAAACAATTACAACATTTACAAAACATTAAATATGGAGTATCAATAATTCAAGAAACATGTACAATGGAAAGCGATAGTAACATTCATGAAAAGATACGTTCGTTCTCCTGTCATTTCCTTTTTTTTTTTAATTTGAAATTGCATCATTTTCCACCAACCTCCACCAACCTACAAAGGTAATACTCGAGTATACCAAACGTTCACCCAGGTCCCTAATCGCCCGACCGAGTCCGCTTCTGGCTCGAGACGACCGGTAACAAGGGGCAATGGCCAGTTCAGCCCAAAAGGCTTACATTCATGCGCAAGTAGCATTTAATCATTAATCATGAAAATTTCACACTTATTTAGGTCGAGTGCGATAAAGTACGCACTCGCCCAGAAAATTCGTTTTAACAATCATTGAAAGAACTTAACACATTATCAATCCATAATCACAAGACAATTAGTCAAGGAAATATCTCAAACAAGGAACACTCTCATATAAGCACGCATGATATGCAAGAAAATAGTTCAAAAGTAACTTTGGAAACAGTTCATAAGTAACTTTGGAAACAGTTCAAGAGTAAATAATGCAAGAAACGTTTCACAAGTACTTTGGAAATAGTTTAGGGTCACTCACCTCCACGGCTCCGAAACTATCCATCATATTGCATTGCCTTGCTCAAACCCAAGTCTTAGATCACAAACTCAATGCAAACCAATCCTTTAAAAGTTCGGACAGCATTTCCCCTAAATTTGCTTACTTTTCCAGCCGTCATGGCTTCATGATTTCCTCATTCCAATCCAAAGGTACACACACAACAACAAGTTCATCCAATAGCCATTCAACAAAATCCAAGTAGTACAAAGACAAGTCAAGCTAGGGAAAAGTCCGGAAATGAAAGTTAAGCTCAAAACCAGAAAAACAGTTTTGACGTCCTTTTTGCGGTAATGGTACCAAAGGCGCTACGATTATCGGATGGAGGTCCAAGACCCACCGTTTCGAAGCTAAGAACCAGGGCTAAAACAATGTAGAAGGTCACTCAGTCCAAATCCCAGTACAACTAAGTCAAATATGCCAAATAACAAACCAGAACCGTAATTGCAGGTTTACAAATTACACTATGCTGTAATCAGTACAACTCAGTCTAAACAGGTCCAAATGCATAAATTCCAAAGGCATATGGTAGCTAGGACATCAAGCTACATTTCATCAGAAGACCTCAACAACCAAATCCAAAGCAATTCCAGTCAAAACAACCCATTTCAGACACAGTTCTAACATCCTGATGAACCCAGAACAGCAATAGTAATTTCGGCTTATCTCATTCTACACTACTCCAATTGACCTGAAATTTTGCAGAAACCCTTAAAACATCAATACCTACAACTTTTATGTTTTGAGCTAAGGCCAATTCGGCCTCTATCTAGGACCAAAAATTTCGGACAGAATGAAGAACCAAGAACCCTAATTTTCCAGAATTTCTTCCAAAAGAGAAATTGATTGCAATTGTCCACTTTTTCCACCTTCTAGAATCATTAAACATCATTTCCAATCATCATACATAACCACATAATCATACTCATATTAGAACAGAAAAATCCCCAAAAATAATAAAAGTTCATCCATCCAACCACAACTCAAAATATAATCCATCAAACCATCTCTTTAGCCATCACAAGTCACTAATTTAGCATAATCAAGAACAAAGAAAGGATTGCTAGACATGAACCTTGAAATAGCAAGAAAGTTGATGGCTTAGTCCTTTGCCTTCTCTAATCCACTCCACCACTACCTTCAATGCTTCCTAAACAAGTGACTTTTGTGAAGCAGAATTCGAAAAGTTTAACGGGTTGGATTCACAAGATGAGCCAAGAAATGGAGTTGGAGTGTGAAAGCTTTCTTCTTGTAGTTCTTGCTCCAAGAGGTTCGGCCAACTTGCAGAAATTTAGGTGATTTTGGGGTCAAAATTGGAGTATTAATAAAGTAGAGAATACAGTCAAAGTCAAGTTGAATAGGAAGGTGACACTTGTCACCCTTTTGTCAAACTTATCTTTTTGTCTCTCCAATACAAATATCTTAACACTTTGTAAAATAATATCACTTAATACAAAATTCCAACAAGTTGTCAAAAATATAATGCATTTACCGCACTAGCGGGTCCCACGTTCAAAATACGCTTTTAATTTCTCAAAAATTAACTGATACTAGAAAAATCATTTTAAAACTATCTTTTCTCATAAACTTTATCTGGGGAATTTTTCTAATAAAGAAAATGTAGAAAAGGCGGGCGATTAAATAAAATAAACCCTAGAAAATTAGAAAATTTCCGGGTTCTCAAACTCATTTTTTTTCGGGGCGTCACAATCTCCCCTCCTTAAAAGAATGTCGTCCTCGACATTCCATCTTGTACCAATCAAGTCGAGACATCCCGCAAGAATCTCTCAAGCATCAAATCAAACCCACAGTCCGGCATCCTAAACTCCAAGCCTAGGATACACTACAGAGATCTGAAGCCTAAGCTCTGATACCAACTGTCACAGCCCCACCTCCCCCTAAGGCGAACCAGAGGGTTCGGCGGGCCGCCTGCCCGGCTCTCGCCGGGACTCAGTCGTTCACTACAATCCTCAAATGAATTACAAGAATAAACCTCAAATATTACAATATAAATCTCCAATATACATCAAATGAATTACCAGATAATGATTACATCAAATTCTCCAATAAATAATTACATGTCATAAGCGAAGCAGAAATAATTCCCAACTATACATAAAATGATTCCAAATCCAAATTGTACAAAACATAGGCCATCCAATCACGTGCACAAGTACTACAAGTCATTCCTTCGCCTTGAGCCCTGTGGAGGGGAATAAAACATTTTTGGGGTGAGCTAGAAGCTCAGCGAGTAACCAGAAAATCAGTAATCAAATCGGTTTAACAATATTTCTTTTCAATGATGTCATAAATCAAATGATAAGTCGAGAAACAATTACAACATTTACAAAACATTAAATATGGAGTATCAATAATTCAAGAAACATGTACAATGGAAAGCGATAGTAACATTCATGAAAAGATACGTTCGTTCTCCTGTCATTTCCTTTTTTTTTTAATTTGAAATTGCATCATTTTCCACCAACCTCCACCAACCTACAAAGGTAATACTCGAGTATACCAAACGTTCACCCAGGTCCCTAATCGCCCGACCGAGTCCGCTTCTGGCTCGAGACGACCGGTAACAAGGGGCAATGGCCAGTTCAGCCCAAAAGGCTTACATTCATGCGCAAGTAGCATTTAATCATTAATCATGAAAATTTCACACTTATTTAGGTCGAGTGCGATAAAGTACGCACTCGCCCAGAAAATTCGTTTTAACAATCATTGAAAGAACTTAACACATTATCAATCCATAATCACAAGACAATTAGTCAAGGAAATATCTCAAACAAGGAACACTCTCATATAAGCACGCATGATATGCAAGAAAATAGTTCAAAAGTAACTTTGGAAACAGTTCATAAGTAACTTTGGAAACAGTTCAAAAGTAAATAATGCAAGAAACGTTTCACAAGTACTTTGGAAATAGTTTAGGGTCACTCACCTCCACGGCTCCGAAACTATCCATCATATTGCATTGCCTTGCTCAAACCCAAGTCTTAGATCACAAACTCAATGCAAACCAATCCTTTAAAAGTTCGGACAGCATTTCCCCTAAATTTGCTTACTTTTCCAGCCGTCATGGCTTCATGATTTCCTCATTCCAATCCAAAGGTACACACACAACAACAAGTTCATCCAATAGCCATTCAACAAAATCCAAGTAGTACAAAGACAAGTCAAGCTAGGGAAAAGTCCGGAAATGAAAGTTAAGCTCAAAACCAGAAAAACAGTTTTGACGTCCTTTTTGCGGTAATGGTACCAAAGGCGCTACGATTATCGGATGGAGGTCCAAGACCCACCGTTTCGAAGCTAAGAACCAGGGCTAAAACAATGTAGAAGGTCACTCAGTCCAAATCCCAGTACAACTAAGTCAAATATGCCAAATAACAAACCAGAACCGTAATTGCAGGTTTACAAATTACACTATGCTGTAATCAGTACAACTCAGTCTAAACAGGTCCAAATGCATAAATTCCAAAGGCATATGGTAGCTAGGACATCAAGCTACATTTCATCAGAAGACCTCAACAACCAAATCCAAAGCAATTCCAGTCAAAACAACCCATTTCAGACACAGTTCTAACATCCTGATGAACCCAGAACAGCAATAGTAATTTCGGCTTATCTCATTTTACACTACTCCAATTGACCTCAAATTTTTCAGGCACCCTTAAAACATCAATACCTACAACTTTCATGTTTTGAGCTAAGGCCAATTCGGCCTCTATCTAGGACCAAAAATTTCGGACAGAATGAAGAACCAAGAACCCTAATTTTCCAGAATTTCTTCCAAAACAGAAATTGATTGCAATTGTCCACTTTTTCCACCTTCTAGAATCATTAAACATCATTTTCAATCATCATACATAACCACATAATCATACTCATATTAGAACAGAAAAATCCCCAAAAATAATAAAAGTTCATCCATCCAACCACAACTCAAAATATAATCCATCAAACCATCTCTTTAGCCATCACAAGTCACTAATTTAGCATAATCAAGAACAAAGAAAGGATTGCTAGACATGAACCTTGAAATAGCAAGAAAGTTGATGGCTTAGTCCTTTGCCTTCTCTAATCACTCCACCACTACCTTCAATCTTCCTAAACAAGTGACTTTTGTGGAGGAATTCGAAAGTTTAACGGTTGATTCACAAGATTGAGCAAGAAATGGAGTTGGAGTTGAAAGCTTTCTTCTTGTATTCTTGCTCCAAGAGGTTCGGCCAAGCTTGCAGAAATTTAGGTGATTTTTGGGTCAAAATTGAGTATTAATAAAGGTAAGAAATAATGGTCAAAGTCAAGGTTGAATAGGAAGGTGACACTTGTCACCCTTTTGGTTCAAAACTTATCTTTTTGTCTCTCCAATACAAATACCTTAACACTTTGTAAAATAATATCACTTAATACAAAATTCCAACAAGTTGTCAAAAATATAATGCATTTACCGCACTAGCGGTCCCACGTTCAAAGATACGCTAATTTCTCAAAAATTAACCGATACTGAGAAAATCATTTACAAACTATCTTGCTCATAAACTTTTATCTGGGGGGGAATTTTTCTAATTAAAGAAAAAATGTTAGAAAAAAAGGCGGCGATTAAATAAAATAACCCTAAGAAATTAGAAATTCCGGGTTCTTCAAACTCATTTTTTTTCGGGCGTCACAATCTCCCTCCTTAAAAAGGATGTCGTCCTCGACATTCCATCTTGTACAATCAAGTCGAGACATCCGCAAGATCTCTTCAAGCCATTCAAAAATCAAAACCCACCAGTCCGGGCATCCTAACTCACAGCCTAGGATTAACACTACACGAGATCTGAAGCCTAAGCTCTGATAACCAACTGTTCACAGGCCCCACCTCCCCTAAAGGCGAACCACGAGGGTTCGGGGCGGGGCCGCCTGCCCGGCTCTCGCCGTGGACCAGTCGTTCACACAATCCTCAAATGACATACAAGAATAAAACCTCAAATATTACATATAAATCTCCAATATACATCAATTGAATTACCAGATATGATTACATTCAAATTCTCCAATAAATAATTACATGCATAGCGAAGCCAGAAATATTCAACTATACATAAAATGATTCCAAACCAAATTGTACCAAAACATAGGCGCATCCAATCACGTTTGCACAAGTACTACAAGTTCATTCCTCGCCTTGAGCCCTGTGAGGAATAAAACATTTTGGGGTGAGGCTTAGAAGCTCAGCGAGTAACCAGAAAATCAGTAATCAAATCGGTTTAACAATATTTCTTTTCAATGATGTAATAAATCAAATGATAAGTCGAGAAACAATTACAACATTTACAAAACATTAAATATGGAGTATCAATAATTCAAGAAACATGTACAATGGAAAGCGATAGTAACATTCATGAAAAGATACGTTCGTTCTCCTGTCATTTCCTTTTTTTTTTTAATTTGAAATTGCATCATTTTCCACCAACCTCCACCAACCTACAAAGGTAATACTCGAGTATACCAAACGTTCACCCAGGTCCCTAATCGCCCGACCGAGTCCGCTTCTGGCTCGAGACGACCGGTAACAAGGGGCAATGGCCAGTTCAGCCCAAAAGGCTTACATTCATGCGCAAGTAGCATTTAATCATTAATCATGAAAATTTCACACTTATTTAGGTCGAGTGCGATAAAGTACGCACTCGCCCAGAAAATTCGTTTTAACAATCATTGAAAGAACTTAACACATTATCAATCCATAATCACAAGACAATTAGTCAAGGAAATATCTCAAACAAGGAACACTCTCATATAAGCACGCATGATATGCAAGAAAATAGTTCAAAAGTAACTTTGGAAACAGTTCATAAGTAACTTTGGAAACAGTTCAAGAGTAAATAATGCAAGAAACGTTTCACAAGTACTTTGGAAATAGTTTAGGGTCACTCACCTCCACGGCTCCGAAACTATCCATCATATTGCATTGCCTTGCTCAAACCCAAGTCTTAGATCACAAACTCAATGCAAACCAATCCTTTAAAAGTTCGGACAGCATTTCCCCTAAATTTGCTTACTTTTCCAGCCGTCATGGCTTCATGATTTCCTCATTCCAATCCAAAGGTACACACACAACAACAAGTTCATCCAATAGCCATTCAACAAAATCCAAGTAGTACAAAGACAAGTCAAGCTAGGGAAAAGTCCGGAAATGAAAGTTAAGCTCAAAACCAGAAAAACAGTTTTGACGTCCTTTTTGCGGTAATGGTACCAAAGGCGCTACGATTATCGGATGGAGGTCCAAGACCCACCGTTTCGAAGCTAAGAACCAGGGCTAAAACAATGTAGAAGGTCACTCAGTCCAAATCCCAGTACAACTAAGTCAAATATGCCAAATAACAAACCAGAACCGTAATTGCAGGTTTACAAATTACACTATGCTGTAATCAGTACAACTCAGTCTAAACAGGTCCAAATGCATAAATTCCAAAGGCATATGGTAGCTAGGACATCAAGCTACATTTCATCAGAAGACCTCAACAACCAAATCCAAAGCAATTCCAGTCAAAACAACCCATTTCAGACACAGTTCTAACATCCTGATGAACCCAGAACAGCAATAGTAATTTCGGCTTATCTCATTCTACACTACTCCAATTGACCTGAAATTTTTCAGGCACCATTAAAACATCAATACCTACAACTTTCATGTTTTGAGCTAAGGCCAATTCGGCCTCTATCTAGGACCAAAAATTTCGGACAGAATGAAGAACCAAGAACCCTAATTTTCCAGAATTTCTTCCAAAACAGAAATTGATTGCAATTGTCCACTTTTTCCACCTTCTAGAATCATTAAACATCATTTCCAATCATCATACATAACCACATAATCATACTCATATTAGAACAGAAAAATCCCCAAAAATAATAAAAGTTCATCCATCCAACCACAACTCAAAATATAATCCATCAAACCATCTCTTTAGCCATCACAAGTCACTAATTTAGCATAATCAAGAACAAAGAAAGGATTGCTAGACATGAACCTTGAAATAGCAAGAAAGTTGATGGCTTAGTCCTTTGCCTTCTCTAATCACTCCACCACTACCTTCAATCTTCCTAAACAAGTGACTTTTGTGGAGGAATTCGAAAGTTTAACGGTTGATTCACAAGATTGAGCAAGAAATGGAGTTGGAGTTGAAGGCTTTCTTCTTGTATTCTTGCTCCAAGAGGTTCGGCCAAGCTTGCAGAAATTTAGGTGATTTTTGGGTCAAAATTGAGTATTAATAAAGGTAAGAAATAATGGTCAAAGTCAAGGTTGAATAGGAAGGTGACACTTGTCACCCTTTTGGTTCAAAACTTATCTTTTTGTCTCTCCAATACAAATATCTTAACACTTTGTAAAATAATATCACTTAATACAAAATTCCAACAAGTTGTCAAAAATATAATGCATTTACCGCACTAGCGGGTCCCACGTTCAAAATACGCTTTTAATTTCTCAAAAATTAACTGATACTAGAAAAATCATTTTAAAACTATCTTTTCTCATAAACTTTATCTGGGGAATTTTTCTAATAAAGAAAATGTAGAAAAGGCGGGCGATTAAATAAAATAAACCCTAGAAAATTAGAAAATTTCCGGGTTCTCAAACTCATTTTTTTTCGGGGCGTCACAATCTCCCCTCCTTAAAAGAATGTCGTCCTCGACATTCCATCTTGTACCAATCAAGTCGAGACATCCCGCAAGAATCTCTCAAGCATCAAATCAAACCCACAGTCCGGCATCCTAAACTCCAAGCCTAGGATACACTACAGAGATCTGAAGCCTAAGCTCTGATACCAACTGTCACAGCCCCACCTCCCCCTAAGGCGAACCAGAGGGTTCGGCGGGCCGCCTGCCCGGCTCTCGCCGGGACTCAGTCGTTCACTACAATCCTCAAATGAATTACAAGAATAAACCTCAAATATTACAATATAAATCTCCAATATACATCAAATGAATTACCAGATAATGATTACATCAAATTCTCCAATAAATAATTACATGTCATAAGCGAAGCAGAAATAATTCCCAACTATACATAAAATGATTCCAAATCCAAATTGTACAAAACATAGGCCATCCAATCACGTGCACAAGTACTACAAGTCATTCCTTCGCCTTGAGCCCTGTGGAGGGGAATAAAACATTTTTGGGGTGAGCTAGAAGCTCAGCGAGTAACCAGAAAATCAGTAATCAAATCGGTTTAACAATATTTCTTTTCAATGATGTCATAAATCAAATGATAAGTCGAGAAACAATTACAACATTTACAAAACATTAAATATGGAGTATCAATAATTCAAGAAACATGTACAATGGAAAGCGATAGTAACATTCATGAAAAGATACGTTCGTTCTCCTGTCATTTCCTTTTTTTTTTTAATTTGAAATTGCATCATTTTCCACCAACCTCCACCAACCTACAAAGGTAATACTCGAGTATACCAAACGTTCACCCAGGTCCCTAATCGCCCGACCGAGTCCGCTTCTGGCTCGAGACGACCGGTAACAAGGGGCAATGGCCAGTTCAGCCCAAAAGGCTTACATTCATGCGCAAGTAGCATTTAATCATTAATCATGAAAATTTCACACTTATTTAGGTCGAGTGCGATAAAGTACGCACTCGCCCAGAAAATTCGTTTTAACAATCATTGAAAGAACTTAACACATTATCAATCCATAATCACAAGACAATTAGTCAAGGAAATATCTCAAACAAGGAACACTCTCATATAAGCACGCATGATATGCAAGAAAATAGTTCAAAAGTAACTTTGGAAACAGTTCATAAGTAACTTTGGAAACAGTTCAAAAGTAAATAATGCAAGAAACGTTTCACAAGTACTTTGGAAATAGTTTAGGGTCACTCACCTCCACGGCTCCGAAACTATCCATCATATTGCATTGCCTTGCTCAAACCCAAGTCTTAGATCACAAACTCAATGCAAACCAATCCTTTAAAAGTTCGGACAGCATTTCCCCTAAATTTGCTTACTTTTCCAGCCGTCATGGCTTCATGATTTCCTCATTCCAACCCAAAGGTACACACACAACAACAAGTTCATCCAATAGCCATTCAACAAACTCCAAGTAGTACAAAGACAAGTCAAGCTAGGGAAAAGTCCGGAAATGAAAGTTAAGCTCAAAACCAGAAAAATAGTTTTGACGTCCTTTTTGCGGTAATGGTACCAAAGGCGCTACGATTATCGGATGGGGGTCCAAGACCCACCGTTTCGAAGCTAAGAACCAGGGCTAAAACAATGTAGAAGGTCACTCAGTCCAAATACCAGTACAACTAAGTCAAATATGCCAAATAACAAACCAGAACCGTAATTGCAGGTTTACAAATTACACTATGCTGTAATCAGTACAACTCAGTCTAAACAGGTCCAAATGCATAAATTCTAAAGGCATATGGTAGCTAGGACATCAAGCTACATTTCATCAGAAGACCTCAACAACCAAATCCAAAGCAATTCCAGTCAAAACAACCCATTTCAGACACAGTTCTAACATCCTGATGAACCCAGAACAGCAATAGTAATTTCGGCTTATCTCATTCTACACTACTCCAATTGACCTGAAATTTTTCAGGCACCATTAAAACATCAATACCTACAACTTTCATGTTTTGAGCTAAGGCCAATTCGGCCTCTATCTAGGACCAAAAATTTCGGACAGAATGAAGAACCAAGAACCCTAATTTTCCAGAATTTCTTCCAAAACAGAAATTGATTGCAATTGTCCACTTTTTCCACCTTCTAGAATCATTAAACATCATTTCCAATCATCATACATAACCACATAATCATACTCATATTAGAACAGAAAAATCCCCAAAAATAATAAAAGTTCATCCATCCAACCACAACTCAAAATATAATCCATCAAACCATCTCTTTAGCCATCACAAGTCACTAATTTAGCATAATCAAGAACAAAGAAAGGATTGCTAGACATGAACCTTGAAATAGCAAGAAAGTTGATGGCTTAGTCCTTTGCCTTCTCTAATCACTCCACCACTACCTTCAATCTTCCTAAACAAGTGACTTTTGTGGAGGAATTCGAAAGTTTAACGGTTGATTCACAAGATTGAGCAAGAAATGGAGTTGGAGTTGAAAGCTTTCTTCTTGTATTCTTGCTCCAAGAGGTTCGGCCAAGCTTGCAGAAATTTAGGTGATTTTTGGGTCAAAATTGAGTATTAATAAAGGTAAGAAATAATGGTCAAAGTCAAGGTTGAATAGGAAGGTGACACTTGTCACCCTTTTGGTTCAAAACTTATCTTTTTGTCTCTCCAATACAAATATCTTAACACTTTGTAAAATAATATCACTTAATACAAAATTCCAACAAGTTGTCAAAAATATAATGCATTTACCGCACTAGCGGGTCCCACGTTCAAAATACGCTTTTAATTTCTCAAAAATTAACCGATACTAGAAAAATCATTTTAAAACTATCTTTTCTCATAAACTTTATCTGGGGAATTTTTCTAATAAAGAAAATGTAGAAAAGGCGGGCGATTAAATAAAATAAACCCTAGAAAATTAGAAAATTTCCGGGTTCTCAAACTCATTTTTTTTCGGGGCGTCACAATCTCCCCTCCTTAAAAGAATGTCGTCCTCGACATTCCATCTTGCTACCAATCAAGTCGAGGGACATCCCGCAAAGAATGCTCTCAAAAGCATCAAATTCAAACCCACAGTTCCGGCATCCTAAACTCCAAGCCCTAGGATACCACTACAGAGATCTGAAGCCTAGCTCTGCATACCAACTGTCACAGGCCCACCTCCCCCTAAGGCGAAACCAGAGCGGTTCGGCGGGCGCCTTGCCCGGCTCTCGCCGGGACTCAGTCGTTCAACTACAATCCTCAACATGAATTACAAAGAATAAACCTCAATTATTACAATATAAATCTCAATATACATCAAAATGAATTACCAGATAATAGATACATCAAAATTCTCCAATAAATGAATTACATGTCATTAAGACGAAGCAGAAATAATTCCAAACTATACATAAAATGATTTCCAAATCCAAATTGTACAAAACATAGGCCATCCAATCACCGGTGCACAAGTACTACAAGTCATTCCATTCGCCTATGACCCTGTGGAGGGAATAAAACATTTTTGGGGTAGCTAGAAGCTCCAGCCGCAGTAACCAGGAAAAATCAGTAATCAAATCGGTTTAACAATATTTCTTTTCACATGATTGTCATAAATCAAATGATAAGGTCGAGAGAAACAATTACACATTTACAAAACATTAAATATGGAGTATCAATAACTTCAAGAACATGTACAATTGGAAAGCGATAGTAACATTTCATGAAAAGATACTGTCGTTCTCCTTGTCATTTCCTTGTTTGTTTTCATTAATTTTGAAGATTGCTGCATTTATCACCAACCGTCCACCAACCTACAAAGGTAATATCGAGTATACCAAACGTTCACCCAGGTCCCTAATCGCGCCGACCGAGTCCGCTTCTGAGCTCGAGACGACCGGTAACAAGGGCAATGGCCAGTTCAGCCAAAAGCTCTACATTCATGCGCAAGTAGATTTAATCATTAATCATGAAAAAATTTCACACTTATTAGGTCGAGTGCGATAAATACGGCACTCGCGCCAGAAAATTCGTTTTAACAATCATGAAAGAAACTTAAACACATTATCAATCCCATTAATCACCAAGACAATAGTCAAGGAAATATCTCAAACAAGAACACTCTCATATAAGCACGCATTGATCATGCAAGCAAAATAGTTTCAAAAGTAACTTTGGAAACAGTTCATAAGTAACTTTGGAAACAGTTCAAAAGTAAATAATGCAAGAAACGTTTCACAAGTACTTTGGAAATAGTTTAGGGTCACTCACCTCCACGGCTCCGAAACTATCCATCATATTGCATTGCCTTGCTCAAACCCAAGTCTTAGATCACAAACTCAATGCAAACCAATCCTTTAAAAGTTCGGACAGCATTTCCCCTAAATTTGCTTACTTTTCCAGCCGTCATGGCTTCATGATTTCCTCATTCCAACCCAAAGGTACACACACAACAACAAGTTCATCCAATAGCCATTCAACAAACTCCAAGTAGTACAAAGACAAGTCAAGCTAGGGAAAAGTCCGGAAATGAAAGTTAAGCTCAAAACCAGAAAAATAGTTTTGACGTCCTTTTTGCGGTAATGGTACCAAAGGCGCTACGATTATCGGATGGGGGTCCAAGACCCACCGTTTCGAAGCTAAGAACCAGGGCTAAAACAATGTAGAAGGTCACTCAGTCCAAATACCAGTACAACTAAGTCAAATATGCCAAATAACAAACCAGAACCGTAATTGCAGGTTTACAAATTACACTATGCTGTAATCAGTACAACTCAGTCTAAACAGGTCCAAATGCATAAATTCTAAAGGCATATGGTAGCTAGGACATCAAGCTACATTTCATCAGAAGACCTCAACAACCAAATCCAAAGCAATTCCAGTCAAAACAACCCATTTCAGACACAGTTCTAACATCCTGATGAACCCAGAACAGCAATAGTAATTTCGGCTTATCTCATTCTACACTACTCCAATTGACCTGAAATTTTGCAGAAACCCTTAAAACATCAATACCTACAACTTTTATGTTTTGAGCTAAGGCCAATTCGGCCTCTATCTAGGACCAAAAATTTCGGACAGAATGAAGAACCAAGAACCCTAATTTTCCAGAATTTCTTCCAAAAGAGAAATTGATTGCAATTGTCCACTTTTTCCACCTTCTAGAATCATTAAACATCATTTCCAATCATCATACATAACCACATAATCATACTCATATTAGAACAGAAAAATCCCCAAAAATAATAAAAGTTCATCCATCCAACCACAACTCAAAATATAATCCATCAAACCATCTCTTTAGCCATCACAAGTCACTAATTTAGCATAATCAAGAACAAAGAAAGGATTGCTAGACATGAACCTTGAAATAGCAAGAAAGTTGATGGCTTAGTCCTTTGCCTTCTCTAATCACTCCACCACTACCTTCAATCTTCCTAAACAAGTGACTTTTGTGGAGGAATTCGAAAGTTTAACGGTTGATTCACAAGATTGAGCAAGAAATGGAGTTGGAGTTGAAAGCTTTCTTCTTGTATTCTTGCTCCAAGAGGTTCGGCCAAGCTTGCAGAAATTTAGGTGATTTTTGGGTCAAAATTGAGTATTAATAAAGGTAAGAAATAATGGTCAAAGTCAAGGTTGAATAGGAAGGTGACACTTGTCACCCTTTTGGTTCAAAACTTATCTTTTTGTCTCTCCAATACAAATATCTTAACACTTTGTAAAATAATATCACTTAATACAAAATTCCAACAAGTTGTCAAAAATATAATGCATTTACCGCACTAGCGGGTCCCACGTTCAAAATACGCTTTTAATTTCTCAAAAATTAACCGATACTAGAAAAATCATTTTAAAACTATCTTTGCTCATAAACTTTATCTGGAGAATTTTTCTAATAAAGAAAATGTAGAAAAGGCGGGCGATTAAATAAAATAAACCCTAGAAAATTAGAAAATTTCCGGGTTCTCAAACTCATT
>NW_020861622.1:0-39940 GCF_003713205.1 Coffea eugenioides
TATTTAACAGGAAAATACAAAGAAATAATGAACATTAACAAGTTTAGAATTAAAATTATGGACTTAATTGAAAAATAACACCAAACTTTAGGACAATATTTATAAAGTATGAAATATTTGAGGTATATTAATAATTTTTAACAACCTAGGGGTCAAAACATAATACTAAAAATGCTTTAACTTTTTCAAAAAAAAAAAAAAAAAACTTTGACACCAATAGATTCTTCCAGTTTTCTGGTCAAACTCAGTCAAATCCGATTTTTGACTTGATTTGACCGAATTTCTATCTATTCGATTTTTTTGGATAACTCAGACTAGACACTTGGCCGATTTTCGGTTCGATCGATCGAACCAACAGGTCCGGTCCAAGTTTAAAGACATAGATGAAAAACACACGAAGAGATAATGCTCTTAGAAGTGATACTTTAAAGGTCTAGCTCATTTGGTCCATGGACTGGATGAGGTTGGACGAGTGTATTCGGAATATATCATAATAGGGCTTCGTTGCATTTTGGGCTATATTAAACTAAGATTGGGAACTGAGATTGTCTTTTCATATTGCCAGTCCAAGTTTAAAGATATAGATGAAAAACACACGAAGAGATAATGGTCTTAGAAGTGATACTTCAAAGGTCTAGCTCATTTGGTCCATGGACTGGATGAGGTTGGACAAGTGTATTAGAAATATATCATAATAGGGCTTCGTTGCATTTTGGGCTAAATTAAACTAAGATTGGGAACTGAAATTGTCTTTTCGTATTGCCACATAGATGGAATATTCAAGTTGAATGTCATTACCCTCAAAAAAAAAAGAAAAGTTGAATGAATCATTGGACATCATTTTAGTGATTTTAATAATGGCTTAAGTCAAAAGACATGTAGTATGCTGACTTGGCAAGAGTTTTTTTTTTAATCTCTTCTATTTTTTTTGTTTGTGAGTGGAAACCCTCGCTATCACAAATTGTTACATAGACCCTGCCACTTAGACAGACCTTAGGCAGGTATCCCTCCCAAGTGCAATGGAGGTGGCTAGGCTTGTCAACGGGTCGGGGTTCTGATCGAAACTGAAAATTCTGAACCCAACCCGTTTTTATGTAGTAAATCCAAACCCGACCTGTATACCCAACGGGTCTTGATCTTAGAGTTTTGGAATAAGGTTCGACGGGCTGTGGGTCGAATCTAGGTCTATTCGGAAAAAAAAAATCCAAATTTAAACATTTCAAAATTAAATCCAAAACCAATCATAAATCCATCTCCAAAATTAAACAAATCAAATTACAAAACTAAATCACAAATAACACAATAGTCAATACAAAACTAACCACAAATCAATCTACAAAATCATTACTAAATTATTAATTTGGTAAAAGAATGTATTTAGAAATATTTATATTTTATAATTATTAATATATTGTTTGGGTCTGGGTCGGAATCCTATATTCCGTATCCAACCTATTTTTTGTTAGAGTAAACAGATCCGGGTATCAGAATTATTTCTCAACCCATATTCGGAAAAAATTATCGGGTCTGAGCCGAGTTCGGATCCAAACCCGACCCATTGACACCCCTAGAGGTGGCCAACCTAGGCCATGGGCCTTTTCTATCACCCATTGGCCCATTTAGATAAGTAGGGAAGACTTTTTTTTTTTTTTTGATAATAGGGCACAAATAAGAAACAAAAGCAATTTTAACACATATAAAAGTATGTGGGAAGAGAAGGAGAATAAATATACAAACAAACATTTAACTATTTATTAACTCAAAACTCAATCATAGCAATATCAAATTGTAACTTTTCGCTTACAACAACTTACAAATCTAAACTATGAGACTTTCCCTCAAAATTACTCTCAAAACTCGATTCAATTTTTCAAGTAATAATTGACGGGTATTTTACATATGTGCAAGCTAAAAAAATACCGAATTACACCCGTTCACTGCAATTATACAGATCAACTAGTAGTTTAGGGTATATATCGGGTCGATCCCACAGGGAAGAGCGAACAATTACCGGTATTACTAAAGCTTCTCTATTATTTAGACTATCAATGAATTATAACAAATTTATCCTACTGAAATTATACAAAATAACAAATAAAAGCTCCTTAGGTTGTGGTATCCCCAACTACTCATGCAAGTGCTATATTTGGATCATTAATTACTACATCTAGGCAATTTCCTTATGCATTTGATTCCTACTTTCGTAGTGAATCAATTATATTTATAACTAATCCATACCTATTCTCATGGTTATGAAATTAGTTACAAGTTCATTTCTTCAATGAAATTACATGAAATGAATCACTAAAAACCACATAGGTGCACCTCTACTCTCGTGAGTGTACTCCCTATGTTTAGCACTTCTTGAACTAATGTTAAATCTCAATTTTCATTGCAGAAATAACACCTTAGATAATCACAATTAATGGTACCAGATTAATCATGATTTAAAGAGCTAAAGTGCTAAATAACTTGCTCTAATCATAGCAGTTAAATAGCCAAATGATAAACACTAACAATCATAGAAAGTTCAACCAAACCCAAGGCATAAACTTTAGAAACACATAATAGACATAAATTCCAGAACTTGCATATTAACTAAATTTGGAATCAAGTACAAAAGATAAAGAGTTGGAAAGGAATGTAACCCATGTCACTTGAGCTCATCACCTTGCCTTCTTCATCTCCATCTTAATCCTAGTCTAGCAATATACAAGAATGGATGAACTACACTAGCTAAACTATCCTACACAAAGGAAATGGAAGAACTACATTTCTGCACTCTTCAAGCTTCTCCCGTATGATTTTCTATGTCCTGGTTGCTCCCTATATAAAATTGCTCCAAAAGCTCCTTTTCCATTGGTCCAAATTTGCTGCATTTGATTTCCAAATCTGAAATTGTTAAGATAGTCAATAGCCATTGTTTTTTGACTTGAAAATATGCCAACTTTCTTGCCCTTTTGTCTTCTAAAGCATGTGCACCGAATTCTCTTGCAACTTATAGCTGGAAAGTAGTCAGAGCACAAGAGAATTGACTAAGCAAAATTGCAGAATTGCGGCCAGAAAACGCGCCTACACAAAACGCGGTTACAAGTCACGTTTTGTGTACTCGCGTATTCACTTTGTCCTTACTTCAACTGCAATTTTCTCTATCATAAAGGCTGAACTGGCTTTTTTACAAAACACCAAAGTTGTAGCCCTTTGAGTTAGATTTCCAATGCTCTAAAAATCATCCAGATCGGAGCTTTGTAGCCTGAGATATGACCAAAATACTAAAGACTGGTCAGAACTCTGTTTTCCACTTTGGACAGCTGAGTTGAATTTCGGTATTTCAACTTTTGGACTATGAAAACGGCTGAATTGGACTTTGATGTCTTCATACCAAATGTAGATATATCTCTTAGCTTCAAAATGGTACCAAGATCACCTTGATCCGATCAGTGTAGCTCCAGATATAGTCAAAATACCAAAACGTGTCAGAGTTGTCAAACCTGACTTTTCTTGATTCAAATTGCATTTTTCCTTTTTACACTTCATATTTTATTTTCACCACTTTAATCCATCTTCAATCATCCAAATATCTTCTCAATGCACTTCATTTGATGATTGAATCATTAAACCTACAAAATATGAAGTTTTTACCATAAAAATCCATAAAATGCAATGTTTAGCCATTTTAACATAAAATGTAGTTTTTTACCAAAACCTTAGTTATTTTAGTTATAAAACTAAATAATCAAACCAAAATTAACTAATAAAACACACTAAAAAATACCTTAGTTATTTTAGTTATAAAACTAAATAATCAAACCAAAATTAACTAATAAAACACACTAAAAAATACGTAAAATATACTCTTATCAAATACCCCCACACTTGAACCATTGCTTGTCCTCAAGCAATAAGCAATACAAACCAACAATGATCCAAAAATTGAAAATAAATATATGTAGCATTTCAACTTCATTTCCTCAAAACAAAGTAAATAACTATTATGCAATCATTCAATAACCTCAAGTACTCATAATATCAAGTAAAGGAGAGCCAATTATACCATAATTATAACAAGTTTAATTCAATTTCTCATCCTTTCCCAATTTCACAAGCAAGCAATTCATATGGTCAATAATAATTCCTAAACTCATGATCATCTCTTTATTCTACTTAAAAGGATATTTATTCATATAACGTAACTAAATATTACTTAAGATGTGAGAATGCCTTTTGACGCGAGAATCGACATTTTTAGATGAAGATCACCGGTTACTCAACACTTCACATACTCAAGTTGCTTTGCATACTCTTAATTCAAGTACCGTTTTACGCGAAAGTCGACATTTGTAGATGAAGACTCCCGGTTACTAAGTACAAGAATCATTGGAGTAGAATAAATCTCTTTTTTTTTTTTCATTTTTTTTTTTTTTTTCTTTTTTTTTATAGCAAAGAGAATAATAATTTTCTAAAAAAAATAATCATGAGAAGAGTATTGCACTTATTGACCATATTTATCACTTAACTATATAAAATCAAGTAAAGAAAAGAAATTTCATTAAATATGTAAAAAAATAGGCATAATTTTCTCCACTTCACAAGATATATTTTCCTACAAATGCAAAATTATAATCACATAATAGTCATTTCCAAATTAAATGAGAAAAGAAGTTTCCAAATCATATATATTTATCTCAAATGTAGAAGGAATTTGAACTACTAATGGTATGGAACTTTGTTACCCCTTTGGATGAAATTTAAAATTTAAAATTTTTGGGGCAAATTTGCAATTTTGGACAAGATGTTAGAAAAAATTTGAATTTTAACACAAGTCCAATATTTGCAACTAATAAGTCAATCACATACAATGTATATAATCTCAATTCTTCCCCCCACACTTAACATGCACATTGTCCTCAATGTGTAAAAAGGAAAATCAAGATAAAGAAAGTAATACTCCCCTATGATGTGATTGAATATGAAGCTTCAAGGTACGTTGTTCGCTTGTCTTCATCGCTTCATGAGTTCCATTTGGTAACCATTAGTGATATAAACCTAAAAATGGAAAATGAGAAACAAAAGTGATAACAAAGGCTCAAGACATCAAAACGGCGATCCGTAACTTCAAGCCCTTGTTTTGGTGATGTACCTATAAAAAATACACAATAAGAAACTGAAGGTACAAGAAAATATATGAGGAAAAGAAGAAAAAGAGAATCAAGGAAACTGCATTTTTTTTTTTTTAAAAAATGCTCAGAAAACGCGGCTCAAGAAAACGCGCCTCAAGGTGCGTTTTTGAAGTCGCGTTTCTTCACAAAATTTGCAGCATTGAAAACGCGACTACGTGAGAAAACGCGACTTTAAGTCGCGTATTTGAAGGCGCGTTTTTGGTTTCTGAACAGGCTGGAAAACGCGACTTGGTAGAAAACGCGACTTCCTGTCGCGTTTTGAAGGCGCGTTTTCTTCATTATAGGCACAGAATTGAAAACGCGATTCTATGAAAACGCGATTCAGTGGCGCGTTTCATTGAAAAACGCATTTTCTGCTGCAAAATTTAGCAGAAATTCAACTTTTGAATAATTACAAATGATACCCCAATTTTCCAAAATGCATCATAGATCATTTGTTTGCTAAAATACTCAATGCATGCACATGTAAAATGATCAAAACATGCATTTTAACCCCTTGTAACGAATCAAAAACAACAATTACTCAAATCGAGGGGTTGAGTTCCTTGATCAAATTTCGTCTTTTTCACCTCATTTGGTCACTTTTGCTTCCATTTCCAATACCTACAAATGAAAAATAACAAAATAACTCAAACACATGCTTTAAACATAAAATCACACCAAAATAACATAAATAACCAAAACATTGGGTTGCCTCCCAATAAGCGCTTTTATTTATAGTCGTTGGCTCGACTATTGAACCTCATTTTTCAAGGAGGTTTAGTTAACGAATAATCCACCATTTTAGGCCGTGGTGGATCATTAAAAGGTGGCTTTATCGCGAAAGCCACATAATCTAATGATGTGAGAAATGGAAGTGACTTATCTATTTCAAGTGTTTCATAGATCTTACCTTGAATATACACCACTTGAGAACTTACCAACAGGGATGCCATGAGAGTATCTTGGGCAGCAATACCCTTAGAACCTATACTTTCAATGCACTCCTCAAGAGGGGTGAAAAATGAGTCATTAAAACTCATCTCTTGAGGCTCAAAGTTAGTTCCAAAGATATTATCTTGTGAAATGGATATTTGCTCATTAAAACACACTTGAAATTCATCATTTTCATCAAACTGCAACCCATTTTCACATACAACATTCCCACCATTCATGCTAGGATCATTTTGCAAATTATTAGAGGAAATAACTTCACACAATACATGTAATTGATCTTGTATTCTACCAAAGTGAGAAGCCAATTCATCTATCCTTTCCTCAATCCTATCAAAACGGTCGGAAGTCACATTAGCTAATTTTTCTAAAGCTAACTCCCAAGATGGCTTAGAATCATTAGCTACCATTTCAATTGCCAACTCCCAAGATGGTTTTGATTCATATTGGACACATTCAGGTTGGTAATTATAAAAATATGAAGAATCACTATAAGTACCATGATTATCCCAACCATAAGCATTAGCACTATATCGATCAAAACAAGGATTGTAATGCTCTAATTCATCATAATAATCCACATTTTGTGCTTGCATACATGTATTAGTATCATGATAATCTCCACACAAGTCACAAATCACATGATAAGAATTAAAAGCATTAATATTCCTTCTTTGTTCAATTTCATGCATAATTGTGTCCATTTGAACTTGTAGCATCATAACATCAAATTTAGCCTTTAAGCACCTTAAACCATCTTCAAAAGATATACATTCAGTAAATTCTTGGTTACCTCTGTTGAAGGAGCTTTGCACTTAGTAACCATCCATTGCCAAACTTTCATTTCTCAAGCATTGTCCTCCAAATTGACCTACTCTTCTCATCACCTAAAATTGCTTTTAAACAACTTAAGAGCAAAATTAGTAAAAAGAATAGGTGATAAAACACATACACATATAAAACACAGAAAATAACATTCACAGTATAACTAATAATATGTCTAAACTAATAAAGTTACTCTTCACACCGATATTGCCAAATCTTCCCCGGCAACGGCGCCAAAAACTTGACCGGTATTTTACATACGTGCAAGCTAAAAAATACCGAATTACACCCGTTCACTGCAAATATACAGATCAACTAGTAGTTTAGGGTATATATCGGGTCGATCCCACAGGGAAGAGTGAACAATTACCGGTATTACTAAATCTTCTCTATTATTTAGACTATCAATGAATTATAACAAATTTATCCTACTGAAATTATACAAAATAACAAATAAAAGCTCCTTAGGTTGTGGTATCCCCAACTACTCATGCAAGTGCTATATTTGGATCATTAATTACTACATCTAGGCAATTTCCTTATGCATTTGATTCCTACTTTCGTAGTGAATCAATTATATTTATAACTAATCCATACCTATTCTCATGGTTATGAAATTAGTTACAAGTTCATTTCTTCAATGAAATTACATGAAATGAATCACTAAAAACCACATAGGTGCACCTCTACTCTCGTGAGTGTACTCCCTATGTTTAGCACTTCTTGAACTAATGTTAAATCTCAATTTTCATTGCAGAAATAACACCTTAGATAATCACAATTAATGGTACCAGATTAATCATGATTTAAAGAGCTAAAGTGCTAAATAACTTGCTCTAATCATAGCAGTTAAATAGCCAAATGATAAACACTAACAATCATAGAAAGTTCAACCAAACCCAAGGCATAAACTTTAGAAACACATAATAGACATAAATTCCAGAACTTGCATATTAACTAAATTTGGAATCAAGTACAAAAGATAAAGAGTTGGAAATGAATGTAACCCATGTCACTTGAGCTCATCACCTTGCCTTCTTCATCTCCATCTTAATCCTAGTCTAGCAATATACAAGAATGGATGAACTACACTAGTTAAACTATCCTACACAAAGGAAATGGAAGAACTACATTTCTGCACTCTTCAAGCTTCTCCCGTATGATTTTCTATGTCCTGGTTGCTCCCTATATAAAATTGCTCCAAAAGCTCCTTTTCCATTGGTCCAAATTTGCTGCATTTGATTTCCAAATCTGAAATTGTTAAGATAGTCAATAGCCATTGTTTTTTGACTTGAAAATATGCCAACTTTCTTGCCCTTTTGTCTTCTAAAGCATGTGCACCGAATTCTCTTGCAACTTATAGCTGGAAAGTAGTCAGAGCACAAGAGAATTGACTAAGCAAAATTGCAGAATTGCGGCCAGAAAACGCGCCTACACAAAACGCGGTTACAAGTCACGTTTTGTGTACTCGCGTATTCACTTTGTCCTTACTTCAACTGCAATTTTCTCTATCATAAAGGCTGAACTGGCTTTTGTGAAAAACATCAAAGTTGTAGCCCTTTGAGTTAGCTTTCCAATGCTCTAAAAATCATCCAGATCGGAGCTTTTTAGCCTGAGATATGACCAAAATACTAAAGACTGGTCAGAACTCTGTTTTCCACTTTGGACAGCTGAGTTGAATTTCGGTATTTCAACTTTTGGACTATGAAAACGGCTGAATTGGACTTTGATGTCTTCATACCAAATGTAGATATATCTCTTAGCTTCAAAATGGTACCAAGATCACCTTGATCCGATCAGTGTAGCTCCAGATATAGTCAAAATACCAAAACGTGTCAGAGTTGTCAAACCTGACTTTTCTTGATTCAAATTGCATTTTTCCTTTTTACACTTCATATTTTATTTTCACCACTTTAATCCATCTTCAATCATCCAAATATCTTCTCAATGTACTTCATTTGATGATTGAATCATTAAACCTACAAAATATGAAGTTTTTACCATAAAAATCCATAAAATGCAATGTTTAGCCATATTAACATAAAATGTAGTTTTTTACCAAAACCTTAGTTATTTTAGTTATAAAACTAAATAATCAAACCAAAATTAACTAATAAAACACACTAAAAAATACGTAAAATATATTCTTATCAATAATCTACTACTCTAGTAGTATTTATGCATTGCTAAACTTATTAAACAAATACAATTATAAACCGAAACTTATTTGGAACTGATTTGAAATCTCCTAAACCAATATGGGAACTAAACAAACAAGACACCGAAACAAGAAACTAGAAGAATTAGAAAACTAAATACTAAGATAGTTGGGTTTAATTTCCTTTATTGCCTTCCTTAAACCATGCTCGTTATTGTGCTCACCTCCAATGTCATTTCAAACTTGAATCTCTATGAAAAACTCAGTTGCAGTAGACACAACATTTAACTCCAACTTATGATTGATTTTTAGTTTCATCTTTACACGTAACAGTGGTCGAAACTTATACTTTTTGAACAATTTCTTACCTTGATCACTTGTGTCAAAAAAGTTAAACATGTTCATCCAAACTCCATTCATTACTCCACGTCACCAAGAAAATTTCCCAACACTAGAAAATCATAGTTGCCACCTCAAATGTTTTTAACATACCATATTTTTCCTTTAATTTTTTCACACTAACAATTGCATCAATTTTAACAATCGCATACTTCGCTTCAAAAAATTCATCAACCACAATGAAATCAAAAATTTCTCTCTTATCACAATCTTTAGTTACATTTTCCATATCACCAACGACTTCACTTTCTTTCTCAACCACATGTGAAATTTCTTTTTCGGCCACAAATTTTTCATCTTCATGTGTACCCATAATTTCTACAATTTCTTCTTTCTTTGACTCATAAAAAAAAATTCTCCTACCTCATCACAAAATTCTTCTCCACCATGACCATAGAAATTCATCAAAAATTTCCAAACCTCCGTTGCTGTGTTTACATCTATAAATTTTTTGGCTACATGCAATTGGACTTGGGTGTTGAGATATTGGAATGCCTTGCAGTCTAACTATTTATTCTTCTCTAACTCTTACACTGCTTGATAATTCGTACCTTCTATAGGTTTCGTGAACCCCTTTTAGACAAAATCCCAAATTCCAATAGCTTGAAGTTTTTTTTTTCATCATCCAACTCCAAATCTCAAAATCATTTTTACCATCAAAAATAAAAACATCACAACGTGATGAATAACATTGATCCATGCTTCAATTTCATGAACAAGCCCTAGAATCAAAGTCCAGACCTCTAATACTTTGTAGGAAAATAGCCCATAGGATAAATAATCAAAACAAATCACACACTCGAAGAAATAGCATGGCAGCGAAATATTTATAAACAAACAAAACGGGCTCAAGAAAGAAATGAAGGAAACTAATTCCTAAACTAATATTAAAACTAAACAAACAAGACACCAAAACAAGATATCAGAAGAATTAGGAAACTAAATACTAAGATAGCTTGGTTTAATTTCCTTCAGTTAGTGAAACTAGTTAGGAAAGGAGTTTGGTAGTCATTCCTTTCTTATAGTCAATCTTTCCCTCTGCATCTCTTTCTTCTTCTCTCGTTCTGATCATTCCTCATTCTTGAACTAATTCTTTCCTTCTCTAGTTCATTTTTCTCCCAAATCAATACTTAATTTGGACTCCAATGTTTGAGTCCCTGATAGTTGTTGGTATGAAGCGGTTGACTCTGGCTGCTTGAATACCCCCTGATCATGGCTGAAACTACTTGTTTTAAGCCTTTGAAGGAGCATGTCAAGAAACAGAAGCAAGGTTGAACAAGGCTCTGGCTTCCATAGGAAATTTTTAGCAGCAGTTAGACTCCATGAATAATTTCCAGCAACATTTTAAAGATGAGTGGGAAAGTAATGGCAAGAAGATGGAGTCCATGATTCATAATGTGCATCAGAAATCCAGCTCCTCTATGATGGTGATGTCTTGTAAAGACAATCAGAAAGTGATCTGCGAAGACGAAAATTGTGGGATTCCCACCTCCTAGAAGCAACAGAAGTTGCTGTCCACCAATGAGCCTAGAGCGACTACTAAGGAGAACTGGAGTAGGATTCCTTTTCCCAGTTACTCTTAAGGTTGAATTACCTATGTTCTTTAGGGATAATCTCAGGGAATGAGTCAGAAAATGCCATAAATTATTCTTGTTTTACAAATTTTTTTGATGAAAATAGAATGAATGTGATTGGAATGTATTATGAGGGAATAACAGATAACTAGTTTCTGGGGGTCAAGATTGAAAAACCTAGCTAGTTTGTCTTGGAAGGAATTAAAGAACTATCGTGCACACATTTGTTGACAGAGGAAATTTGGAAAAATTCAATAAGTCGCAATAGATTGGTAATTTAGAAGAATAACAAGAGAAGTTTGAACAGTTGAAAACTTTGATGCTCCTCAGGAGTAATAAGACTTAGTGAACGATATTCTGTCTCCAGTTTCATTAGCGGGCTTAGAGAAGAAATTAGGCACAGTCAAGATGTTCAAACCTGAGATTTTAATAGTAGCATTTGACGTAGACAGATTAGACAAGGGGGTAGGCAGAATGTGGACTCCAGATTTGAATTATATAAAATCAAAATTGGCCATGGTATTGGAACTAATAGCTATAGGCTCCCTCATTATCGAGTTGAAAAAGGAGCTTCTGCTAATTAGGATTCTAGTCCTAACATCATATAGAAAATTTCACCATCCAATACTAGAGGAATAATAATTTTTGTTTCAAGTGTGCCAACAAATTTGGAGCAGGACATCAAAGTAAAATGAAGCAGCTGCATCTGATGGCAGAAGACGAAGAGGAGGAAATTGAGTTTGCAGATGTCCAAGGGAAGCAAGATGAGGTTACTAGTAATATTGGGGTTGTGGTCGACATGTCATTTCATACTTTGTCTTCTGGGCTCAAAAGAAAGACCATTACTCTACAACAGGTTATGAGAACTGTAGTAGTGAACATATTGGTGGACACTGGAAGTTCTGATAGCTTTATCAGTCACAGCTTAGCAAAAGATTCTGATGACTAAGTTACTAAAAATTCGGTACGTAAGCTAGTTGTAGTCGGAGAGTAAGTGCATTCCACATGACAATTTGGACTTTTATAGGAGTGTTGTGGCACATTAGGTAAATGTTGGAAACAAAATGTAATATTGGAAGTCTAGGGAGAGGACAGATCCAATCAAAACAAAGCTTATTCACCATTTTGTTCTCTGAGCCTTGGATTTGGAGGTACTCATACTTTACCACCTTAAACCTTAAAAATATGCACCTCACACCACCAGAAATCTAGTGAATATTTGAAATCTTACCTTTGTCAATGTTTGAAATCTTAACTTTGTCAAGAAAATTGAGTGTTATGACAATATTGCTCTTTTGTTGATGACATTATATATAGTTTACTATTAATGCCCTTTTACTGGTGAAGAAAGTGATTTTTTTTTAATCTCTATTTATTCTCCTCTAAGTCTAGATGTAATATATATTAGTCCTTATTAAAAATTTAGTTAAGTAATTCATAGTTGACTAATCTGACAAACAAAATATAACAAAAATATTCTTCTAACAATTTACATAAACTAAAAGAATAAAATATTACGCTGTTAAGTAGTAACAAGCTTAATATTACAGCATGATTTCAAAATTTTGCCAACTTTATTTATTGTTATTACTATATTATTTTTTTATTACTACATTATTTATTATTACTATTAGATTTAAAGTCCAATAAATTGAAAACAATGTATAAGATAAAAGAACTTTAATTCAACATGAATTTGAAAAGACTTTAAGGATATTAAATTGAAAAAGCTTTTTTTGGTTTTATTAATTTGATTTTTGTATATTAGATACTATAGAGAAGATATAAATTTTTTAGCAACAAAATGGCAATAATGATAAATTATTAATCATTTCAGAAATGAAAGGGCATTAACATCCTTACACTCACTTTTTTCCTTATGACGTTAATATTTATATCTTTGACTAGTTTTCAAGGGGCCAAGTATACAATTTTAAGGCTCGTAATAGTAAATTCAAAAGTGTGCCTACACCCAAAGTTTAGCAGAGTAGAGTGTGACTGACCCTTAGAACAAACAACGATGGAGCAAATTGAAAAGCATGTACTTGTTAATGGGGCAATTCACAATAAAGCCTTATATTTATGCGAATACTTACCTCTAGGATATCACCAACGTTGACTATAAAAGCATTAGGAAGTGGAAGAACAGGAACCCAAGCTTCATTTTCCTTGATTTGGAGACCTTGTACATCGTTGATTTGAAGTAAAATGGTGAGGCTAACAGGATCAGAGTGATGGCAGAGGCCTGTGACCAGCTCAGGTTGAGGACATGGAGGATAGTAAGTGAGCCTCATGGATTGCAACCCTTCTTCTAAAAGCACTTCAATTTCTTCATGCTTCATTCCTAATGCTTTTGCTATTAGGTTGAGAATCTTCAAGGCAAGACTTTTGAGCTCTATAGAGTACTCTTGAAGACTTTCCCTATGTAGCAGAACCAAGAACATTTGAAGGAATATAAAGGTAACTAGCATAAATATCTGCATTTATTCCGCCACGTCCTTTTTCAAACCGTCCCACCAGTATAACCCCTTCACATCGTGGTACATCTTATTCACTTCTGGATGTATAGTATACCTCGATCGATGTGATTCTTCTAGAATTTCTCTCCTTAATCTTTCATCAGCCGGAACTGCAATTCGATCTCGAAATCTCAACACTCCTTCAGACCCTAATTTAAAATCTAGGGTTTCCCCTTTTTGCACTTTCTCTACATTCTTTTGGATTGTAGGGTCCGTTTTCTGGGCTTCCTTAATACGCTCTAATAATGGTGACTTTAATGTCAAGTTCCCAAATAAAATCTTCAATTTCTCCAAGCGAGGGTTCCAACTACTAACCTCTTCTAACATGTCCCATTCTTTAACCATTAACCCTGCTACTTGGGCCTTTCTACTTAGAGCGTCTGCTACCACGTTTGCTTTTCCTGGGTGGTAGTTAATCGAACAATCATAATCCTCCAGAATTGGCTGGTCTAGCATTCAGGGTACCACCGTCTTGCATTTTTGGGCACCCGGCCATCTGGTGCTCGCTGCTTCCGCATTTCAAGCACTTTTCTTGTTTCCTCCAACAACTGTCCTCAGTATGGCCAGTTCTCCTACAATACCCACAAGTTGCTTCGGGAGTGGTCACACGACCTCCTTGCGAGGCGTTCCTAGGTTGCCCCCTTCCGTTTGGTCCTCCTCTAGCTCCATTATCTCTCCCCCCTACGCTTCTTGTCCCAGCTCCTCTCGCTAAAGCGCCTCGTGGTGCTCCAGGACTATTCACTCCACTCGTTCCTCGACCCACTTTGGCCGGTGGAGCACTTCCATAAGTCGGCTCCCGACTACTGCTAGGGGCAAATCTTTTCTTAGCCTGAAAAGATTTTACTTGAGCTCTCTCGACAGCATCGGCAAATGTGTCAATCCGAACAACAGTTAGTCCTTCCTGGATTTCCACGTTTAGTCCCTGCAAAACCTCCTTATACGCCTTTGCTCCGTGGCTACCAATTCAGGAGCAAAACGGGACAATTTTGTGAATTGGACCTCATATTCGGCGACACTCATCGCCCCTTGCCTACATTTGATGAAGTCATCCACTTTTTTCTCTTGAATGAGAGGTGGAAGAAACTTGGCGTTGAAATCCCTTGTGAAGTTCGCCCAGGACCTGGGAGTATGATTCCTGTCCCAGTTAACCCTAACTAGGTTCCACCAGGAACGAGTAACTCCCTCAAACTGGAATGCGGCGAAAGTCACTTGTCTTTCTTCCGCATAGTTTAAGGCTGCGAAAATGTCAGAGATTCTCTCCCACCAACCTTCGGCTACCTCTGGTTCGGGTCCTCCATAAAATTTGGGAGGTCCGAACTTCAAAAATCTCTCTAGTGCCCGATCCTCAGAATCGACTGGGTCTCCTTGGTGATGCACTTGTCCAGAGGCTTGGTGCTCAGTCAAGCGTTCTAGGACATCAGTGATTCGATTAATTGCGGTGGCCACTTGGTCTTGATTGACCTCAGGTTCCCTATCACCATCCGCCTCGGGGTGGTGTCTAGTTGGTCTCCCACGTCCCCTACCTATCACTTGTCGATCCATGGCCTAGTTATGCCTATTATTGAGAAATAAGGCAATTAGGCGAGAATATTATTTGTTATTAGTTTTCTCTTTGTAAGTAAAATCAACATCAAAATTGAGAAAAAGAAGAATAAAATGCTTAACATATATTTCCACGTGAGAGTCATACAATAACGGTTTGGGACACTTTGCAAAAGTAAAGCACATGAGTTTAACAAAAATACGTACAAATAATCCCTTAAACAAAAAATTAGGGATGTGGTGCCTCAAAAGTAAGTCATTCAGCTAGACAAAATTTGATGACCTAACAAATGTCCCCCTTTCTATCCCTACATATCCAGTACTATCAAGTCAGAACTAGCCTAACCCTCAGCAGGGCTACCAGGAGCAACGTCCTCCTCCGGGTCCTCCTCGCCACTCGCCTGAGCATTACCCTGAAAAATACTCGTGGCCTAATCCATCATCATAGTGGCGTCAGCCCTAATACCAACACTCCTATCACGTATCCCCTCAGCTAATCGAGTCACCCGAGACCTCTGTCGCTCAATCTCCACACGAGCAGCCTCCAACCTAGCATGCTCAGCCGCTAGCCTCATCTCTAAGTCGGCTATACGGTCGAACTGGGTGTCAACTATGATGCTCAACTCCTCAACATCCTGGGTCAAGGTATGATTAGCGTCCCACAGCTGGCGGCGCTCATCGTCCAAAGATAGCACTAACTCATTAGGGTAAGCGTATATAGCCCTACACTGGCATCGTGGATACCTATCAACTGGTGTATACCGCACACGAGCTCCTCCGCCTCGTGGCCTATATGAGATGGATCTAAGCGGCTCTATGTGTCCATTAGTTACTCCATTACCATTAGCATGTCCATTTCCGTTTTCCATACCTGCCAAAGAATCAAAACCCCAAGGTTAAAACTTAAATGGCTAACTAGTTCAGATATCACTTAAGACATATCTAATGGCATCATTTCTTACTTCTAGAAAGGATTAGGATTTCTAACACAACTAATATGTCTTTCAAATAACTCTTCTAACCTAGGCTCTGATACCACCTGTGGCGACCCCACTTTCCCCTAAGGCGAACCAGAGGGTTGGTGGGCCGTCTGCCTAACTCTCGTCAGGACTCACGCAAGCAAGCTAGTAAAATCCTTCCGAAGTATAACCTAATCTATTACAACATCGTTTCCCTCCTAATAGGCCGATAACTAGAACCACATTAACTTCAGAGATAACAGCACTATAAAATAGCTAATCGTCGATTCTTAGGATACCTTCCCGATTACAAACCATGAAACAAAACATACAATTCAAATACATTCGTACAAACCAAGTAACAAATTCATACAAGCCACATAACCAATCTAGGGTTTGCACTTTTCCAACTTCAAGTGGCAACCTTAAACAAAAGTTACATTGTTTAATACGAATTACAACCATACAAAGTAAAAGTAGAGTTCAAATCTTTCTTAAGTGCCAGGACCTGTCAAGGAAAACAAATAACGTGGGGGTGAGCTAAAACTCAGTGGTGTCCCGAAACATGCAATCACATAAACCATACAGCGAGTAATAATTTCAACAAAATTAAACAATTAGGAAAGTGTATAACAGCACAAGGTAGGATACAGGGGCTCTCAGGAGCCATTCTCCACGCTTGATCAAAATTTACCGTAGTTAACCCTCCGTCAACTTTCACTACTTACGGTCCATGTAGGTCTTTTCATTTTTTTTTCTTAACTCCGACCACCAATCATACCCCTTTACCGGGCTCGCACGCCAATCACGAATGAGAGTGGTAATACTCGAGTATACCCTTTTTATAAACTAGTCGAGGGATTCACCCAACGACGTCACAACACGTAGTTACCGGGTCAGGATAAAAGGCCTTCCCACCCTAAGGTGTGGTACATTCTCCTGCCTAGTAATTTAGTACTTGAGATAGGATAAGAGACCCTCCCACCCGCAGGTGTGGTACATTCCCCTACTCAGTACTTAGCAAGTGCGAGCAAGATATTCACAAAAATATTTCAAGCAAGTCACCACTCGAAAGGCTAGTGTGATAAAGTACACACTGCTCACTTCGATGGATCAGAAAATATTTTTCAAATTATCACGTATCGAGTCAAGAAAGCACTTTAACCAAATAAGCATAGAACAAGCAGGGACACTCACCAAAAGTGAAGTCACAGGCCAAGCTGGGAATCGAAATCCGCGTCCTCGCTAAATCCTAGAAAACCAAGTTTTAAAACTATAAGTTTTACTATACAAGTTCTTGGTTTATGTATATAAAAAAAAATTATCTAGTAGATGACTAGTTTATTTTCTCGATATAAATCGACAATCCACTTAAAGTTAAAACTAGTAAAAGTAGTAAAATATTTCGTATAGTTTCCTTAAAAATACTTTTCTTTTCTTTCTAGAGGTGCAATCATTTTCTAAAAATAATAAAGCTAGTTTAAGCTAAAGAAAGAAATAACGAGTTGGCAAGGTTTAGAAAATCCCGACACACGAATTTCGAACGTTATTGTACTATACTAAATTTTATAGTTTAATATTAGGGCAAAAATATATCTACATGGCTTGATTAAGAAATGCTCAAGTTTACAGGACCAAAACGGACTTCCCGATTCCAATTCACATATGCATTATACTTAAATTTGCCAATATCACAAAATCACATTTCGAACATCAATTTCACTAGGATTTCGTCAATCATTAGCCCTAGGTTTCAGCAGATTCATTTCTGATCACAAATTAAACAAATGACCAAGGTTTCATCAATCATTAACTCTTGGTATCCAACAATTGCTTATTATCACGAATCAACCAAAAATGCAAATGTTAAAAGTCACTAACAGGTACATGAACACAGGGACAAGATTTGATACAACATCTTACCCAAGATTTCAACCAATAATCTCATTACACATGAACAAATACATATTAAACGTTTTCCAGCAATTTATATTCCAAAATCTCCATCCCAATGCCAAGAAATTCCATCGACTAAGTCGCAAGTGGTTTATCAACCAAGTAACCTTCATCTCAAAAATTCCAGCCATAATATCAAATTGTCACCCCAAAATTCACATGCATGACCATCTTAAGATATTATAAAGTGAAATCAACAATAATATAATCTTTCACAGCCCCAAAATCTATAAAAATCAATAAGTAATTTCCTTATCTAACTCGGCTAAGACTGGAAAATTTTCCAGCATATATATAGTTTAAAAATACGCAACTTTCACCCATAATCTCTCTACTTTACTCTCAAATTTAACTTGCATGCTAAAACTCAGGTATTATACAGCGAATCAAACTTTAATGTAACAATTTGGAACCCAAAATTCGCAAAAACAATTTGGAAAAATTCTTTCTTCTTCCTTCGGCCGAAACTGTAAAATTTCAGCAGCTACATTTAACTATTTCCAGTTCAATCTCCCAACATATCAAGAGTTTCACATCTATATAGCTTACAAGACTTAAGACACACGTATTTCAGGCATTTCTAAACATCATTTCCAAAGAAAATTTCCAGAAATAAGCTGCAATTCCAGCTTCACTCCCTCGGCACAATCAGAAATTTTTCCAGCACTTAGTTGGTCATAATCCAACTTTTTCTTTCGGCCAAAACCTTGTATTTGGCACTCAAATCCAGCATGCAACTCCTTAACTAATTAATTAACGTTTCTAGTTCAAAATCAGATTCGGACAATAGCCACATTCATCCGAAATTCCAGAAATTTGTTCAGCTCTTCTCGGCTAATCTTGCATGCAACAGAATTCATTTCATTTTTATTTTTTTTGGCTTAATCCGAGCTAACTAACCTCATGCAAGACTTAATCACTTAGTTTTTAGTTAGCTAATCACATTTATGAGCTCAGATTACTTCAGAGAAACAAGATTAAAGCTGCAGTTCCATTTCAGCTTCTCGGCAAACCCATTTCTTTCAAAATCAGATTTTCCTCTTATTCAATTCATCATCCGAACACCTAAACTTCACATGCATGGCCATAAACAATTTAATCTACCTCTGATCAACTCATCTTAGCTCAGAAATTACCTCAAATTGAAGCTTATACACGCGACAAGAAAGCTGTCAAATTCTCCTCCTCTCGGCTCGCGCAAGGACTGAAGGTGTTGGTCCTGGTTGCGGATGGTTGCAGCTGTGGTTTTGATGGCTGGAGCTGATGAAGGTGGTGATGATCAGCAGCTCACGCGACTGCCTCTTGCTCTCTCTCTCTCTTTCTCTCTCACTTAACTTTCTCGGACAGAACAGAAAGGTTGCAGCTCGCGCGGCTTCCTTTCTTTTCTTTCCTCTCGGCTTGCAGAGTGCAGCTCTCTCTCTCTCACTCTTCGTCGATGATAACAAGGCAAAGGAGAATGTTGTTGTGGGTTTGAGGTGTGGTAGTGTGGAGAGGAAATGGAGAGAAACCGTGGTGAGGTTGATGGAGTGTGCGGGTGGGGAAATGAAATGTAATCCGGCAGAAGGGAAATGTTAGTGGTTTAAAAGGGTTGGCCAATGGATCTTTGGTGGTTGCATGGTGATTTCCGAGATAGTGGAGGGCTATTTTAGTCTTTTCACATTTCCTCCAAATTTTCACTTAAGTCCTCAATTCTAGTCTAATTCCAAAATTTACCCCAAATATAATTTGAATGCCTAATAATATACTAATCTCGCAAAGATTCAATTATCGAGATTTTAACGTCCTAAGTGTACCCAGTGTACTTGTAACGGTTTATCTAAAATATATCGATTTCGTCTTAATTCTAGGGTTCCCGTTAACACTTAATATTATTAACGCTTAAAATTAGCTATCGGAGTTCAAAGAATTAATTATTAGGTCAATGAAAAAAAAAAAAATCTACATCAATGAATATTAATTTAACTTAACAAAATCAAGTAATTTAATATTTTAACTCAATTATATTAGTTATAACATAAGAATTGTTTTCACGTACTTATTTAAGAACAAGTAGAAATAAAGTTAGAATTTATTTAAGAATCAAAATGAAAATGCAATATGCACATGGATGAATATATATATATATATATATGTAGGCATTTTTCGAGATTCTCACAAAGATTAGTTTACAAGTGAAACGAACAAGAGAGAACAGTGGTAGTACGGGACACCATCCGAACCCTATTTAAAACTTGACTTTTTCAAAGTTTTTTGTCACAATTTTTTCAAGCTTCCAAGACACGATTCACACAACTCAAACCACTCACTCTTTCCTCTCTTTGGTCGGCCGAAACAGCAAAGGAAAAGGAAGAAAGAAAGTTTCTTCATCTTACTCCAAATCTTGTTCTACTTCCCTTACAAATTTTCACCCAAATCACATACTACTTGGAGATTAGTTCTAGTTTGGAGAAAAGCATTATCTTGTGGAATTTCTTGGCAGTTTTGTGGTGGAAAAAATTCTGGTATCATCTAGGGTTCAAGAGATAACTTTTTACCTTCTTCAATCTTTCTAATTTCTTCAAGAATGAAACTTAGTTTGCATGGGTTTACAACCCTAAGCAAGAAATAAGTTAGAGGATTTGAGGAATGTCAATTCTTGTTTTAATCTCTAAGCTAGCGGTCTTGAGGTGGGTTATAGGTAACTGATTTGAGGATTTAAATGCTTGATTGTTGTGTTTATGTGTTATATAAGAGATTTATAGTTAGAATATGGAGAGAAAGTTGGAAGAGGTGTGAGATGTGAGCTGGCCGAAACTGTCCTGTGGTTATCTTGCTTGTATTTCAAATTTTTGTTGGTTATTTGACTATGAAATGGATGGATATATGTTGTATATTTGGTGTACAAAGTGTGTTGACCTTGGTCCCTAGTTTTTTATGTTTACAAAATAATGGATAATACTAATATCTCTTCAAAAAATACTTTCAGTTATGAAGCAAATCAGATTCAAAGATCAAGTGCAATTGAAAGGGACAAAGGCTGTTGAAAGCTGTCGGACGCTTGTGAAATCAGGATCGGACATCCGATACTCATTGCGCAACTTCGGACGCATGAAGAACTCTATCACCGGACGTCTGAAAGAATTAAGACATTTCACCTAACTCACTGACCTCTTTCGGACGTAAGCATCGGACGTCCGATAGGATCGTTCAAACTTGACGAAACTGTCGTATGCTCACAAAGACAATACCGGACGTCGGATAGAATTGAGATATTCCTTATAACTCATTGCCTGCTGTTGGACGCATGGTTCGAACGTCCGATAGGATTGAAAAAATTTTTCAAACTCACTGCCTGCTGTCGGACGCAAGTATTGGACGTCCGATACTCCAACGGCTAGTTTACTCTTCAACTACTTTCTATCCGTTGGAAGCATTAATGAGACACTTTTTTGGTCCTATATAAATAGTGGTTGGTCAGATATTTCAAATAACTTTTGCACACTAAAAATACAAAAGATCTAAAGTGATTTTAGTGAGAAAATACTCTTCAAAGAAGATTTTTAGTTTTAGTGGTGTGAGATTCATTGTAAACTTTTCATTTATGAATGAATACTTCATGAGTGTAACTCTGTGAGGGTTATCCTGAGAGATAGTAAAACTTCCTAATTTGACCGAGTGGAGTTCAGGATAAGGAGGAGGTGAACCTTCTTTTGTACACAAGAATGATTGTAATTCATCAATTTGAAGAAACTTGTTTGAATTAATCTACAAGTTCAAGAGGAGTTGGATAGTTAATTGGTTTGCAATTCTTTTCTTTTTATTTACTTATTATTACGTTTGTGCTCTCTAAATTATTTATCTCTTCTACTCACAAGCACTTGTGCTTTCTTATCAACTGCTCCATTGTGTGGTCATCTAGAAAAGAGGATAAATTTCATATTGAGCTAAAAAGTGCCCATAACTTGATTAGGTTTTTAATCAACCTAATTCACCCCCCTCTTAGGTTGTTTTCGATCCTTACAATTGGTATCAGAGTTTGGTCTCCTGGAGATTAAGCTCAATCGTCTTAGGAATAAAGATGACAACCAACAATGTCATATTTTTTGAAGGACAATCTGTGATTAGACCTCCAATGTTTAATGGGTCAAATTATGTGAGTTTGAAAGAAAGAATGATTATTTTCTTGCAATCGATTAATATTGAATTGTGATTTATTGTTAATGAAGGTCCAAATGATACCTCTTTTATAGATGAAAATACTCATAGATCTAGACCAAAAATAAGAAGTGAACTGACTGCTATGGATAGAGCTCATCTCACTTTAAATGCAACAGCCATGAATGTGTTATATTGTGTTTTAAATTCAAATGAATCTATTAGAGTCAAGGGTTGCAAGTCAGCTAAAGAAATTTGGGACAAATTGAAAGAAATTCATGAAGGTAGTGAGGATGTTAGAGAACAAAAGAAATCTATCTTAATTACTAAATATGAGTCGTTTAAGATGGAACCTCATGAAAAAATATTGATCAAATGTATTGTAGATTCAATGATTTCATTAAGGATTTAGAAGTGTTGGAAAAAGAATACTCTCTAGGTGAGAAAAATAGAAAAATTCTGAATGCCTTGTCCAAAAATTGGGACAGTAAAGTGACTTCTATTGAAGAGGCTAAAGATTTGAATACTATACCTATTAAATCACTTATTAATTCTCTTATCTCTTATGAGTTGAAACTTAAGACTAAGGTACAAGAGAAAGAAGATGCAAAGGTAAGAAGGAGCATTACTCTAAAAGCATCTCAAGATGAAGATGATTCGATTTCCTTGGATGGAGAAAATGTGGAAGTTGATGACAGTGATCTTGCTCTCTTCACAAGAAGTTTCAAGAAGATCATCAATAAAACAAGATGTAGAAGAGGAGGGCCTAACTATTCAGATTCTAATCAATTCAGTAATGCAAAAAACAAAGGAAAGTATGAGACTAACAAAAAATAAAGTGACAAATGCTATGAATGCGGCTAACTTGGACACTACATGAGTGAGTGTCCAATGAAAAAGACAAAAGCTGAAAGAAAATCAAGATTCAACAACTTTCAATTCACATGGAATGAATGCAATTTCGATGGTGAAATTGAAGAGGAAGAAGAATCTGCTCAATTGGCTTTCATGGCCATTGAAGATGATGAGATAACAACTTGTAACTCTTAATCTGATAGTGATGATGAAACTAATGATGATCTTGAATCTTTCATTATAACATTGTATGATAGTTTAAAAGAATCTTATGCTAGAAACAGGGAATTAAAACATAAAATTAGTTTTTTTCTTCAAGACAATACACGTCTTTTTCAAGAAAATAAAAAGTTGAAAACTGAAAATGATTTCTTAAAAAAGAATGAGATTGATTTACAAAATAAACTTGATAGAAAAATAAAACTTTGTGAAATATTCAAAAAGGAACAAGGTGATTTGAAAAATAGAATGAATAATTTAAATGAATTGCTCCAATATAAAAAATAAAACTGTTTTCAAGGTAATAAATCAAAGGCTCATCTTGACACTCATCAGAAGAAGTTGAATTTTAGTGCAAATGAATTTGTTATTTACAAAAGAAGACAAGTTAGATTTGTTAAATCTGTTCATGTAAATAATCCTTTAGTTATGTGTAATTTTTGTTGTCAAAAAGGTCACATGAAAAGTGATTGTTGTGGCGACCCCACTTCCCCCTAAGGCGAACCAAAGGGTTGGCGGGCCGTCTGCCCAACTCTCGTCAGGACTCACGCAAATATTCTAGCCCAAATCCTTCCGAAGAATAATCTGATCTATTACAAAACAATTTTCTCGAAGAAGACCGTCTCTAGAACCACATTAACTTCAAAGATAACAGTGATTTAAAATAAGCCAATCGAGGCTCTTAAACGTCCCACGGATTACATACCAAGGTATAAAGTCGTACTAATCCAGACAGATAATTACATACATCACTAATACAAACTTACAAGCCAAACACTCGAATTTAGGGTTTACACATTTTCCAGCTTCAAGTGACAATCCAAAATGAAAGTACATAAGCTCAATTAACGCATTACAGCCCACAAAATAAGTCTTAGTAATCAAATACATTCCAAAAGGAAAACATGAGTAAAATTCAAAGCTTTCAACTTCCAGAGCCTGTTAAGGAAAACAAATAAGCGTGGGGTGAGCTAAAGTTCAGTGGTGCCCGAAAACATGCAATCACGTAAATCAAGCAACGGATAATGACTTAACAAATTTAAACAGTTAGGAAAGCGTATAACAGCACAAGGTAGGATACATGGACTCCCAAGAGCCATTTTCCTCGCTTGATCACCATTTATCGTAGTTGACCCTCCGTCAAGTCTCACTACTTATAATCCATGTAGAGTTTCTCATTTTGTTACCTAACCCGTCACCATTCATTCCCCTGTCCTGGGCCCGCTCACCGACTAAGGACGCAGTATACTCGAGATATACCTATAGATAATTGGAAGTAGTATACTTGCGTATACCCTTAGATAATTGGGAGCAGTATACTTTAGTATACCCTCAGGAAATTGGTCGAGGGATTCACCCAACGACATTTCCGTAGTTGGATTCAGAAGTCGAGAGATTCACCCAACGACGCAACTACGTTTGGATTCAAGGATTCATGAGAAAAATGATTCACGCAAGTCACCACTCGAACGGCTAGTGTGATAAAGTACACACTGCTCACTTCGATGGATCAAAAACTAGTTTTGCAAATTATCACTTATTGAGTCTAGAAAGCACTTAAATCAGGTAGGAAAAGAACAAGCAGGGACACTCACCAAGAGTGAAGTTCAGATGTCAAGTTGGGAATCGAATTCCGCATTCTCGCAATATCCTAGAATACCAAATTTTGAAACTATAAGTTTTCTATTCAATTTTTAAACTTATTCGTATAGGAAATTATCTAATATATTACTAGTTTACTTCCTCAAAGTAATTTCAAAAATCTACTTAGGTTGAGACTTGACAAAAGTAGAGAAAATGTTTCTTATAGTTTTCTTTGAGATATTTTTCCTTATAGAAGGGTAACTAGTATTATTTTCTTGAAATAAGTCGATAATCCATTAAGGATTAAAACTGGTAAAAGAAATAAAATATTCCGTATAGTTTCTTTATATTACTTTTCTTTCTAAAGATGTAGCTAGAGCTGCTTTACTTGAATAAGTTTGCTTACCGAACAAGTCTTCTACGTCTTTTGTTTAAAACTATTGAATTCTCGCGTTTTTAACGAGTTTCTCAAAACAACTAGTCAGGGCAGCTTTTAAAGAATGAAAAGAAAAGTAAGCTAGTACCTAGGATTTTAAAACAAATGAAATCATTTTCTAAGAAAAGTACTAAAGCTAATTTAAGCTTAAGAAGGAATCGTCGAGTCGGCAAAGTTTAGAAAATCCTTACGCAAGAGTTTCTACTTAAAAGTACGATACTAAGTTTTATCGTTTAATGCCAAGCACAAGCTATGTTTAAGTAATTTCCCCTGAAGCATTCTCGAATTCACAGGGTCGAAATGAATTTCACAATTTCGATTCCACTTCGAAATCACATTGTAACTCAGGTTTGCCAACACATCAAAATCACATTTCAATAGCAAGTCACTAGGGCTTCGTCAATCATTAGCCCTAAGTTTCAATAGATTCATTTCTGATCAAGAATAAAATAAATGACCAAGGCTTCATCAATCATTAGCACTTGGTTTTGGCAAGCTCATATTACGTCTCAACTAAATCAAAATAAATGTAAGGCCTCCAAGAAATTCCAGCAATTAAAGTTCACCGTCCTTTAATATTTATAAAACCATTCAAATGGCCAAGGGCTTCATCAATCATTAGCCCTTGACAACATCAATCACTTCCAACCACAATTCAATCAAGAATTTAAACCACAAGTAAGCTAAATGTTCGATCCAAATCAAAATTCAGTTTCACAAAGGAACAAGACATTCATACCAGACAGTCTACTTGGAGGAGTCACGGACAGCAGTACACATGGAGGAAAAATATGAAATTTCTACAGAACAAAGGCCTATGATTCTAGTTTCAAATGCCACTAACGACACCTTAAACGGATTTTCCTACACCAAGATATATGCATTTTACTGAGACTGGTCAGGGACATCCGAAAATCTGAAATTTCATTTTTTTCACTTATGAAAAACTCCTTTTTCTCTTTTAACACCATAATATTTTTATCCAAACCATCCATACATCTCTTATAGAACTCCAAACAACATATTCCGGCATTTCCATCCATCATGTTTCAAGGAAAAATTTAAAAACCAAGTTGAGATTCCAACTCAACCTTCGGCTACCACAAAAGAAATTCCAGCATTTATATACCAACATTTTCTGGTTCCATCTTCCAATTTATCAAATATTTCATTGCTAAACAACTTACACAACTTAAAACTTACAACTCTTATGCATTTCCAAACCATTATATCCCAAGGGAAAAATAAAATAATTTCCAAAAACCAATTAAACTTTCCAAAGACAAACCGAAATTCCTGGTTCAACCTTGCGGCTTCAAAAATTTTTCAGCAACTAATATACTTTAGATCAAATTTTCCCTCGGTTTAAACATGGTGTTAGGTACTCAAATTCAGTATGTAAACACTTAGCTAGCTATTAAAGATTTCCACTTCAAAACCGGATTCACACAGCAACTATAATCACCCAGCAAAAATCCAGATATTTGTCCATCAGCCACGGATGAACATGCACGAAGAAACGTTCTGTTTTCATTTTATTTCCTGGGTTAAAACATGCTATTAAACTCTCAACTTCCTCATGCAATTACTTAGCTAGAAAATAAACATTTCCAGTTCAGAAACCGAGTTTAAACAACAGCCATTAACATCAAAATTTCCAAAAATTATTCCAGCTTGGCTCGGATGAACTTGCGTGTGGCAGGTTGCACTTTGCTTTTATTTTTCTGGTATAAACTAACTAATTAACTACATGCAGAGCCTAATTAACTTGTTATTAACTATCAAATTTTGGGTTATAAGCTCAAACAACAAAATTAAACCAAATCAGGCTGCAATTAATCAAGCTAAGCTCTCGGCAGTCTCAACCTTAGACACATCAATTTTCTTCTTTTCTTAATACCCTCATCCGAATGCCTAACATCACATGCATGTTACTAGATGACTTAATCTTCCTGTTTGTGATTAGTTAAACACTTAATTAAGCTCAGATTGTCGCAGGGAATCAGAGATGAAGCTACAATTCCAAGCCAGCTCCTCGGCAGAACCATTTAGCCAAAACAGAAATTTTTCCTAATGACTGATTTCATGAACTGACTGCACAAATCAACATGCATGGTCTTAATCTTCAAGTTTTCACTCAGCTAATGACACTTAGGTGTTCAGATTGCCACGGAAAAACAAAAATGGAGCTGCATTATCAGCTCAGTTTCTCTGCAGCAACATTTCATCAAAACAGAAATTTTCTAATGGCTTGATTTCAACAACCGACTGCACAATCCATACATGCAAGCTCTGATATAGCTTCCTCTACTAGTAATCAACTTAATTAGTCCAAAAATTACCTCAGATACAAGCTAAGCTCACACACGAAAATCCAGAATTTTCTTTCCTTCCTCTCGGCTTCAAGTGCAGGTCGGTTGGTCCTGGTTCCTGAGTTGCGGCTTGAGTGGGGTTGTGGTGAGGTTGAGTTCGGTTGGTTGGAGTTGGAAATGGCCACAGCTAGGAGAGGAAAGGGTGCGATGGTCTCCTGGTATCTTCCCTCAGCTTACGGTCAGAACAGAAAGAAAGAGATGGCAGCTTGCGTTCCCTCCTCCCTTGCTCTCGGATGCAGCTCACAAGGTAACTCTCTCTCCTTTACTCTCGGTCCAAGGCAGAGGAAGAGCTGAGATGCGGTTGTGGAGAGGAAGTGTAGTGGCTGCGGTGGAATTGTGCAGAGGAATTGGAATTGGTGAAGAGGCGGTATCTCAGTATTAAGAAGGAAAGGAAATGGTTTTTGCGGTTTGTGATATGAATTGGAGAGAACGGTATAAGGTGCCGCTGTTTTTGGAGCAGAGATTGCGTGTAAGAATCAGCTGCGTATAGAATTGGTGATAATGTAATTGGTCGATAGTTGCGGTGATTGAAATTGCTGTCAGAGGGTTTGTTTGGTTTGCATGGAAATGTAAGGACATTTTAGTCTTTTTCACTTTGCTCCCTAATCTCAACTTAATTTCTCAATTCAACTTAAATTCTAAAAATTATCCCCAAGTGTGATTTGAACGCCTAATTATACACTAGTATATTTAAACCATTTTTATCGAATATTTAACGAGTACACTTTAATATTAAAGTTCCTAACATTATTTAGCGATTAAATTAATTATCCGAATATCCAATTATTTATTCTCAAGAAATAGAGTTAGTCTAACTCGAAATTTATCAAAATTTTCACGCCTTAAGTATGTTTAGGATATTAGTATCATGTTTATCTAAAATTCATTGATTTTCATCTTAACGCGGAAATTCCTATTAACATTTAACATTAGCAACTAATTGGAATTAATCATTGGAATTTAAATAATTTGTTTTAAAATAGTAAGGTTATCGACTCAAGTGTCATTAATTTAGCATAATGAAATTTAAGTATTCTAATATTTTATGTTAAGGCAAAAAATTTAATCTAACTCTAAAGATATTAATTTAGTCTAGCAAAATCAAGAAATTTTCATAAATTAGAAAAATTATATTATTTTTCATGTAAACCTATTTTTACGTATTTAATTGCAAACAAGTAAAAGTAATACTAGAAATTATTAAGGAATAAAAGAAATGCAAATGAAATATGCACTGGTTTATATATATTTTCAGGGTTCTCACATCCTCCCCTCCTTACAAAGAATTTTGTCCTCAAAATTCACACTTTCTAAGGAAATAAATCAGGGTACTTTTTCTGCATTTCTTTCTCCAATTCCCAAGTTGCTTCCTCAAGTCCATGATTTCTCCATAGAATCTTCACCAGAGAAATTTTCTTATTTCTCAGCTCCTTTATTTCTCTTTCCAAAATCTTGACTGGTCCTTCTTCATACGTTAACGTCTCATCCACTTCAATTCCCTCCAGTGGCAGCACATGACTTGGGTCGGAATAATATTTCTTAAGCATGGAAACGTGAAATACATCGTGAACCTTAGCCATGCTTGCGGGTAACTTCAGCTGATATGCTACATTCCCAATTCGCTTCAAAATTTCGAAAGGTCCAATATACATTGGCTTTAGTTTCTTACCTCTCTTAGACACTACTCCGCCCTTCAAGGGTTTAATTCTTAGGAAGATCTTGTCTCCTACTTCGAATTCCAAATCTTTCCTCCTTGTGTCGGCGTAGCTCTTTTGTCTACTCTGAGCGGTTTGAAGCCTTTCTCTAATTAGTTTCACTTTCTCTTGGGTTTCTTCTATCCAAGGTATCACTGTTGGATCTACAATCTTCTTCTCTCCTATTTCATCCCAATGAATCGGAGATCGATACCTTCTCCCATACAAAACTTCATAAGGTGCCATTTGAATTGAGGCTTGATAGCTGTTGTTATACGCAAATTCTACTAGAGTCATATAATTACTCCATTTACCTCCAAAATCCAATATACATGACCTCAGCAGATCCTCCAAAGTTTGAATTATTCTTTCCGACTGCTCGTCGGTTTGGGGATGGTAAGCAGTACTAAATTTCAACTTGGTCCCCAAAGATTCTTGAAATTTCTGCCAAAAACGCGAGACAAACCTTGGGTCTCGATCAGACACAATACTTACAGGGATACCATGTAATCTTAGGATCTCTTCTGTGTACAACTTGACCAGTTTTTTCAAAGGAAAGCTCATGCTTACGGGTAGGAAATGTGCAGATTTAGTGAGTCGGTCAACTATTACCCAAATTGCATCAAATCCTTTTTGACTTCTAGGCAATCCCGTTACAAAATCCATTGTTATATGTTCCCATTTCCATTCAGGGATTTCTAACGGTTGCAATAAACCAGAGGGCTTCTGGTGCTCAGCTTTGACTTGTTGGCAGATCAAGCATCTCTGTACAAACTCGGCCATGTTCTTTTTCAAACCTTCCCACCAGTATAATCCATTCACATCATGATACATCTTAGTCACACCTGGGTGTATAGTATATTTCGATCGATGTGATTCTTTTAAAATTTCTTTTCTAATTTCTTCATCTGCCGGAATCACAATTCGATCTCGAAACCTCAATACACCTTCAGACCCTAATTTAAAATCTAGGGTTTCCCCTTTTTGCACTTTCTCCAAATCCTTCTGAATTATAGGGTCCGTTTTCTGGGCCTCCTTAATACGCTCTATTAATGGTGATTTTAACGATAAGTTCCCAAGTAATATCTTCAGTTTCTCCAAGCGAGGGTTTCAACCGCTTATTTCTTCTAGCATGTCCCACTCTTTAGCCATTAACCCTGCTACTTGGGCCCTTTTATTTAGAGCGTCAGCTACCACATTAGCTTTTCCTGGGTGGTAGTTAATTGAACAGTCATAATCTTCCAGAAATTCTACCCATCGCCTTTGTCTCAAATTTAGTTCTTTCTGGGAGAACAAATACTTGAGACTCTTATGGTCCGTATAAATCTCAAAAGTCACGCCATACAAGTAGTGTCTCCATTTCTTTAAGGCGAAAATCACTACTGCTAACTCTAAGTCATGAGTTGGGTAGTTTTGTTCGTGAGGCTTCAGTCTCCTGGATGCGTAGGCAATCACTTTACCATTTTGCATTAAAACACATTCTAGACCTTCTCCAGAAGCATCGGAGTATACGGCATAACCTTCGCCTCCGTCAGGCAACACCAAAACAGGAGCGGATGTTAAACGCTTGTTTAATTCCTGAAAACTTGACTCGCACTTCGGAGTCCAAATGAACCTATTCCCTTTCTTGGTTAGCTCGGTCATGGGTCCAGCAATCTTCGAAAAATCCTTGATAAATCGCCTATAATAACCTGCTAATCCCAAGAAACTTCTAACTTCAGTTGGAGTTTCTGACTGCTTCCAATTCATAACGGTCTCTACTTTTGCGGGATCCACGGCAATTTCATCTTTGGAAACCTTGTGCCCTAGAAAAGATACTTCATCCAGCCAAAACTCGCACTTGCTGAATTTGGCATACAACTTATGCTCCCTTAATATCTGCAAAACTATCTCCAAGTGCTTAACATGTTCCTTTCTAGTTTTAGAGTATATCAAGATATCATCGATGAAAACCACTACAAACTGATCCAGATACTTCTTAAAGACTCTCTGCATTAAATCCATGAATGCCGCTGGTGCATTAGTTAAACCAAAAGGCATGACTGCTAACTCAAAATGTCCATATCTCGTACTAAAAGCAGTCTTGGGTATATCCTCCTTCTTAATCTTCAACTGGTAATACCCTTGTCTCAAATCCAGCTTAAAGAAAACTACTGACCCTTGCTGTTGGTCGAACAAACTATCTATCAACGGTAGAGGGTATTTATTCTTAATTGTAATCTCATTTAACCCTCGGTAATCGATACATAACCTCAAGCTTTCGTCCTTTTTCTTAACAAATAGAACGGGTGCTCCCCACGGTGAATCACTTTCCTTCACAAAATCTTTCTCCAAGAGATCTTGCAGTTGGATTTTCAACTCCTTTAGTTCGGCAGGAGCCATTCGGTACGGAGTTTTAGAAATTGGAGCCGTTCCAGGCATCAAGTCAATCTTAAATTCCACTTCTCTTTCCGGCGGTAGAGTCTTTAGCTTTTCGGGAAAAACATCCGGAAATTCTCGTACCACTAGTACATCTTCTAACTTCACTTGATCACTGGAAGCATTAATCAAGAAGGCTAAGAAACCTTGAGCTCCTTTTGACAACATTTTCCTCGCCCGTATCCCTGAGATCATAGCAGATGATGCTATCCTACTCTTAACATCTAACCGCAGGGTTGCTTCTCCAGGTATACAAAATTCTACCACTTTCGCTCTACAATCAAGCTTAGCATGATACTGGCCTAGGAAATTCATTCTTATGATAACATCGTACCCTTTTATGTCCAAACTGATTAGATCCACTAGCATTTTACGCTCTCCAATCCAGAATTCACATTTCTTATAGGCTAAGCAAGCAATTATCTTCTTATTACCCATTGGTGTCCTAACCTCAAGATCGAAGGGTAATCTAACAGGTTTCACATCTATTCCAGACATAAAAGATGGATTTACGAATGAATGAGTTGCATCAGGGTCAATTAACACTTTAGCTAATCGATGAAAAATGAGGAGAGTACCTTCCACGACTTCCGAGGAATCAGGTACATGTTGGCTATCTATAGCATACACCCTGGCAGGAACTGTCGGCCGGCTCCCTCCAGAAGTGTTGGGTCTAGCGTTCGGAGTAGTCCCTTCCTGCACTTTTGGACATCCAGAAATTTGGTGCTCGCTACTCCCGCATCTCAAACACTTCCCTTGTTTCTTCCAGCAACCATCAATAGTATGGCCAGGTTTCTTACAATATACACAAGTTACTTGGGGAATTATTGCTCGGCCTCCTTGCGAGTTATTCCTAGGTTGTCCCCTTCCATTCGGTCCCACTCTAGTTCCATTATTTCGTCCCCCTACATTCCTTGCCCCGGTTCCTCTTGTTAGTGCACCTCGCGGTGCTCCGGGACTAGTCACTCCGCCTGTTCCTCGGCCCACTTTAGCCGGTGGAGCATTTCCATACGTCGGCTCTCGGTTACTGTTGGGAGCAAATCTTTTCTTGGCCTGAAAAGATTTCACTTGAGCTCTAGCTACTTCAACTCTCTGGGCTCTCTCGATGGCATCTGCAAAAGTATCTATTCTCACGGCAGCTAAACTTTCCTGTATTTCTACATTCAGTCCCTGCACAAACCTTCTGACACGCCTTTGCTCCGTGGTTACCAATTCAGGAGCAAAACGGGATAGCTTCGTGAACTGGACTTCATATTCGGCGACACTCATCGCCCCTTACTTACATTTTATGAAGTCGTCCTCTCTCTTTTCTTGGATGAGAGGTGGAAGAAATTTGGCATTGAAATCCCTTGTGAAGTTTGCCAAATCCTTGGAGTATGGTTCATGTCCCAGGTAACCCTCACCAGGTTCTACCAGGAGCGAGCAGCTCTCTCAAACTGGAATGCGGCGAAAGTCACCTGTCGCTCTTCTGTGTAGTGTAAAGCTGCGAAGATGTCGGAGATTCTCTCCCACCATCCCTCAGCTATCTCAGGTTCGGGTCCTCCGTAGAACTTAGGAGGTCCAAACTTCAGAAACCTCTCCAGTGCCCGATCAACGGAATCAGCTGGGCCTCCTGGATGATGCACTGGTCCAGCGGCTTGGTGTTCAGTCAAGCGCTCTAGGACGTCAGTGATACGATTAATAGCGGTGGCCACTCCGTCTCCGGCCCTGCCCTCTTGCCCTTGGTCTTGATTGACCTCGGGTTCCCTCTCACCACCCGCTTCCGGGTGTTGTCTAGTGGGTCTCCCACGGCTCCTTCATACTACTTTGCAATCCATTGCCTAATTATGCCTATTGCTGAAGGGTAAGACAATTAGGTAAAAATTTTATTTATATTTCATTATTAATATTTTTTATGTGATTAAAATCAACATGAAAATGGAGGAAGAGAAAATGAAACACTTATCATATATTTCCGCGGAACAGTCATACAATTAACAAGTTGTGACATTTCCAAAAGTAAGGCACATAAGTTAGCAAAAATACATACAGATAATCCCTTAAACAAAAATAAGGGATATGGTGCCTCGGAAGTAAGTCATTCACCTAGACAAAATTTGATGACTTAACTAATGTCCCTTTTCTGATCCTACATATCTAATACTATCAAGTCAACCTAACCTAACCCTCAGCAGGGCTATCAGGAGCGACGTCCTCCGCCGGATCCTCCTCCGGGTCCTCCTCCGGGTCCTCCTCTGGATCCTCCTCTGGATCCTTCTCTGCACCTGCCTGCTCGTTACCTTGAAGGTAACTAGTGGCCTCATCCACTAGCATAGCGGCATCAGCCCTGATGCCAGTACTCCTATCACGGATCCCCTCAGCTAGTCGGGTCACCCTAGACCTCTGTCGCTCTATCTCCAAACGAGCAGTCTCCAGCATATTATGCTCAGCAGTTAGCCTAATCTCCAAATCGACTATGCGGTCGAACTGGGTATCCACCATGATACTCAACTCCTCCACATCCTGGGTCAAGGTGTGGTTAGCGTCCCACAAATGGCGGCGCTCATCATCAAGGGATAACACCAAGGCGTTGGGATACGCGTATATGGCTCTACACTGGCATCTAGGGTGCCTCACAGCAGGTGAGTATCGAACTCGGTCTCCTCCACCTCGAGGCCTATAGGAAATGAATCTCAGCGGCTCTACATGTCCATTAGCCGCGCTACTACCATTAACATGTCCATTACCATTCTCCATACCTGCAAAATAATCAATACTTAAAGGTTAGAATTTAAATAGCTAACTGGATCAGATATCACTTAAGGTATATCTAATGGTCTCAATTCTTATTCCTAGAGAGGATTAGGGTTTCTAACATATCTAATATGTCTTTCAAATAACTTTTCTAACCTAGGCTCTGATACCACCTGTGGCGACCCCACTTCCCCCTAAGGCGAATCAAAGGGTTGGCGGGCCGTCTGCCCAACTCTCGCCAGGACTCACGCAAACATTCTAGCCCAAATCCTTCCGAATAATAATCTGATCTATTACAAAATAATTTTCTCGAAGAAGACCGTCTCTAGAACCACATTAATTTCAAAGATAACAGTGATTTAAAATAGCCAATCGAGGCTCTTAAACATCCCACGGATTACATACCAAGGTAGAAAGTCGTACCAATCCAGACAGATAATTACATACATCACTAATACAAACTTACAAGCCAAACACTCGAATTTAGGGTTTACACATTTTCCAGCTTCAAGTGGCAATCCAAAATGAAAGTACATAAGCTCAATTAACGTATTACAGCCCACAAAATAAGTCTTAGTAATCAAATACATTCCAAAAGGAAAACATGAGTAAAATTCAAAGCTTTCAACTTCCAGAGCCTGTTAAGGAAAACAAATAAGCGTGGGGTGAGCTAAAGTTCAGTGGTGCCCGAAAACATGCAATCACGTAAATCAAGCAACGGATAATGACTTAACAAATTTAAACAGTTAGGAAAGCGTATAACAGCACAAGGTAGGATACATGGACTCCCAAGAGCCATTTTCCTCGCTTGATCACCATTTATCGTAGTTGACCCTCCGTCAAGTCTCACTACTTATAATCCATGTAGAGTTTCTCATTTTGTTACCTAACCCGTCACCATTCATTCCCCTGTCCTGGGCCCGCTCACCGACTAAGGACGCAGTATACTCGAGATATACCTATAGATAATTGGAAGTAGTATACTTGCGTATACCCTTAGATAATTGGGAGCAGTATACTTTAGTATACCCTCAGGAAATTGGTCGAGGGATTCACCCAACGACATTTCCGTAGTTGGATTCAGAAGTCGAGAGATTCACCCAACGACGCAACTACGTTTGGATTCAAGGATTCATGAGAAAAATGATTCACGCAAGTCACCACTCGAACGGCTAGTGTGATAAAGTACACACTGCTCACTTCGATGGATCAAAAACTAGTTTTGCAAATTATCACTTATTGAGTCTAGAAAGCACTTAAATCAGGTAGGAAAAGAACAAGCAGGGACACTCACCAAGAGTGAAGTTCAGATGTCAAGTTGGGAATCGAATTCCGCATTCTCGCAATATCCTAGAATACCAAATTTTGAAACTATAAGTTTTCTATTCAATTTTTAAACTTATTCGTATAGGAAATTATCTAATATATTACTAGTTTACTTCCTCAAAGTAATTTCAAAAATCTACTTAGGTTGAGACTTGACAAAAGTAGAGAAAATGTTTCTTATAGTTTTCTTTGAGATATTTTTCCTTATAGAAGGGTAACTAGTATTATTTTCTTGAAATAAGTCGATAATCCATTAAGGATTAAAACTGGTAAAAGAAATAAAATATTCCGTATAGTTTCTTTATATTACTTTTCTTTCTAAAGATGTAGCTAGAGCTGCTTTACTTGAATAAGTTTGCTTACCGAACAAGTCTTCTACGTCTTTTGTTTAAAACTATTGAATTCTCGCGTTTTTAACGAGTTTCTCAAAACAACTAGTCAGGGCAGCTTTTAAAGAATGAAAAGAAAAGTAAGCTAGTACCTAGGATTTTAAAACAAATGAAATCATTTTCTAAGAAAAGTACTAAAGCTAATTTAAGCTTAAGAAGGAATCGTCGAGTCGGCAAAGTTTAGAAAATCCTTACGCAAGAGTTTCTACTTAAAAGTACGATACTAAGTTTTATCGTTTAATGCCAAGCACAAGCTATGTTTAAGTAATTTCCCCTGAAGCATTCTCGAATTCACAGGGTCGAAATGAATTTCACAATTTCGATTCCACTTCGAAATCACATTGTAACTCAGGTTTGCCAACACATCAAAATCACATTTCAATAGCAAGTCACTAGGGCTTCGTCAATCATTAGCCCTAAGTTTCAATAGATTCATTTCTGATCAAGAATAAAATAAATGACCAAGGCTTCATCAATCATTAGCACTTGGTTTTGGCAAGCTCATATTACGTCTCAACTAAATCAAAATAAATGTAAGGCCTCCAAGAAATTCCAGCAATTAAAGTTCACCGTCCTTTAATATTTATAAAACCATTCAAATGGCCAAGGGCTTCATCAATCATTAGCCCTTGACAACATCAATCACTTCCAACCACAATTCAATCAAGAATTTAAACCACAAGTAAGCTAAATGTTCGATCCAAATCAAAATTCAGTTTCACAAAGGAACAAGACATTCATACCAGACAGTCTACTTGGAGGAGTCACGGACAGCAGTACACATGGAGGAAAAATATGAAATTTCTACAGAACAAAGGCCTATGATTCTAGTTTCAAATGCCACTAACGACACCTTAAACGGATTTTCCTACACCAAGATATATGCATTTTACTGAGACTGGTCAGGGACATCCGAAAATCTGAAATTTCATTTTTTTCACTTATGAAAAACTCCTTTTTTCTCTTTTAACACCATAATATTTTTATCCAAACCATCCATACATCTCTTATAGAACTCCAAACAACATATTCCGGCATTTCCATCTATCATGTTTCAAGGAAAAATTTAAAAACCAAGTTGAGATTCCAACTCAACCTTCGGCTACCACAAAAGAAATTCCAGCATTTATATACCAACATTTTCTGGTTCCATCTTCCAATTTATCAAATATTTCATTGCTAAACAACTTACACAACTTAAAACTTACAACTCTTATGCATTTCCAAACCATTATATCCCAAGGGAAAAATAAAATAATTTCCAGAAACCAATTAAACTTTCCAAAGACAAACCGAAATTTCTGGTTCAACCTTGCGGCTTTCAAAATTTTCCAGCAACTAATATACTTTAGATCAAATTTTCCCTCGGTTTAAACATGGTGTTAGGTACTCAAATTCAGCATGTAAACACTTAGCTAGCTATTAAAGATTTCCACTTCAAAACCGGATTCACACAGCAACTATAATCATCCAGCAAAAATCCAGATATTTGTCCATCAGCCACGGATGAACATGCACGAAGAAATGTTCTGTTTTCATTTTATTTGCTGGGTTAAAACATGCTATTAAGCTCTCAACTTCCTCATGCAATTACTTAGCTAGAAAATAAACACTTCCAGTTCAGAAACCGAGTTCAAACAACAGCCATCAACATCAAGATTTTCTAAAATTATACTAGTTTGGTTCGGATGAACATGCGTGTGGCAGGTTGCACTTTGCTCTTATTTTTCTAGTTTAAACTAACTAATTAACTACATGCAGAGCCTAATTAACTTGTTATTAACTATCTAATTATGGTTATAAGCTCAAACAACAAAATTAAACCAAATCAGGCTGCAATAAACAAGCTAAGCTCTCGGCAGCTCCAAAACTTGCGCACAACAGAAATTCTTTTCTTAAAACTCTCATCCGGATGCCTAACATCACATGCATGTTACTAGATGACTTAATTTTCCTGTTTGTGATTAATTAAACACTTAATTACGCTCAGATTGTCGCAGGGAATCAGAGATGAAGCTACAATTCCAAGCCAGCTCCTCGGCAGAACCATTTAGCCAAAACAGAAATTTTTCCTAATGGACTAATTTCATGAACTGGACTCACAAACAACATCATTCTTAAATCTTTCAAGTTTTCACTCACTAATGACACTTATGTCAGATTCACGAAAAAAATAATACCATATCAGCTCAGTTTCCTGCACAAACATTTCATCAAAAACAGGAAATTTCTAATCTTATTTTCAACAACCGGACTCACAATCCATACAGGCAAGCTCTATATAGCTTCCTCTACTAGGTAATCAACTAATTTCCAAAAATTACCTCAGATACAACTACTACCACAAAATCCAAATTTTCTTTTCCTTCCTCTCCTTCAATTCATCTTTCCTTTCCTAGTTCCTATTATTTTAGATTCGATTTGATTAAATTCCACAGCTAGAAGAATCGATGACTCTACTTAATTCTATCCCGTCAGCTTTACGTCAGAACAAAAAAAATCATTCTTCCTCCTCCTTCTCTCATGCAACTCACAAGTAACGTCTCTCTCCTTTAACTCTTCTCACACAAAAACCTAAATCCTTTAAAATTATCTCTACATTTCAAAATTAATTTAAACTATCTCAGGTATTAAAAAAATTCGTTTATATATTAAAACTAATAATCCTTTACAAATCTTAAATCCTCGTATTAAATTATAATGTATTTCATATTCTATTGAATTCTGTAAGTTGTTGTTGCAATGAAACTGTAAACATATTAGTCTTTTTCACTTTCTATCCCTAATCTCAACTTAATTCCAATTCATATCTTAAATTCACACACACCTCCTAATCCCCAAAGTTGATTTAACCCTAATTATCCAGTATATTTAATACCATTTTTATCAATATTTTAACGTACAATACTTTAAATATTAATTCCTAACTATTTAGCGATTATAATAATTATCCGAATATCCACACTTTTAATTCCAAGAAATATAGTTAGTCTAACTCGAAAATTTTTTTTTTTTTTTTTTTTTTTTTTTTTTTTTTTTTTTTTTTTTTTTTTTTTTTTTTTTAATCAAAATTTCACCCTTTAGTATGTTTAATATATATCATGGTTTATTCTAAATTCATTATTTTCATCATAACAATTCCTATTAACATTTAACATTACAAACTAATTAATTAATCATTATTAAATAATTTTGTTTAAAAAATATAATATACTAGTCATTAATTTACATAATATTTAGTATTCCTAATATTTTATGTAACAAAAATTAATCTTATATTTATCTAGCAAAACAGAAAATTTTTCATAAATTAAAAAATTATATTATTTTTATAATAATTTATATACTATTAATATATTAAATTATTAAAATAAAAAATCAATAAATATCTCTCTCACACCAGGGGAAACAGATATTTCATTTCAATTTCATTTCTTTTATTCCTTAATAATTTCTAGCATTATTTTTACTTGTTTGCAATTAAGTACGTAAAAACAAGTTTATGTGAAAAATAATAAAATTTTCCTAAGTTATGAAATTTCTTGGTTTTGCTAGACTAAATTAATATCTTTAGAGTTAGATTAAATTTTTTTCGCCTTAGCATAAAATGTTAGAATACTTAAATTCCCTTATGCGAAATTAATGACACTTGAGTCGATAAACTTACTATCTTAAAACAAATTATTTAAATTCCAATGATTAATTCCAATTAGTTGCTAATGTTAAATGTTAATA